>NC_086451.1:86056546-86239721 GCF_028390025.1 Pseudophryne corroboree
GGTGAAAGAGGAACACTGGGGGAATAACGGGGGGGTGACAAGAGGAACACTAGGGGAATAACGGGGGGTGACAAGAGAAACACTGGGGGAATAATGGGGGGGAGACAAGAGGAACACAGGGGGAATAATGGGGGGAGACAAGAGGAACACGGGGAATAACGGGGGGAGACAAGAGGAACACGGGGAATAACTGGGGATGACAAGAGGAACACAGAGGGAATAACTGGGGATAACAAGAGGAACACTTGGGGAATAACTGGGGATGACAAGTGGAACACAGAGGGAATAACAGAAGGAACAAGGGAAATAATGGGGGGGGGGGGCATGAGGAACACTGGGGGAATAACGGGGGGTGACAAAGGAACACTGGGGGTATAACGGGGGGAGACAAGAGAAACACTGGGGGGATTAAGGGAGGTAACAAGAGAAACACTGGGGGAATAACGGGGGGTGACAAGAGAAACACTGGGTGAATAACGGGGGGTGACAAGAGGAACACGGGGAATAACGGGGGTGACAAGAGGAACACTGGGGGAATAACGGGGGGTGACAAGAGGAACACTGGGGGAATAATGGGGGGTGACAAGAGGAACACTGGGGGAATAATGGGGGGTGACAAGAGAAACACTGGGGGAATAATGGGGGGGAGACAAGAGGAACACAGGGGGAATAATGGGGGGAGACAAGAGGAACACGGGGAATAACTGGGGATGACAAGAGGAACACAGAGGGAATAACTGGGGATGACAAGAGGAACACTTGGGGAATAACTGGGGATGACAAGAGGAACACAGAGGGAATAACAGAAGGAACAAAGGGAATAATGGGGGGAAACAAAAGGAACACTGGGGTAATAACGGGGTAGACAAGAGGAACACAGGGGGAATAATGGGGGGAGACAAGAGGAACACTGTGGGAATAATGGGGGGAGACAAGAGGAACACTGGGGGAATAACGGGGGGAGACAAGAGGAACACGGGGAATAACAGAAGGAACAAGGGAAATAATGGGGGGGGGGCATGAGGAACACTGGGGGAATAACGGGGGGTGACAAAGGAACACTGGGGGAATAACGGGGGGAGACAAGAGGAACACTGGAGGGATTAAGGGAGGTGACAAGAGAAACACTGGGGGAATAACGGGGGGTGACAAGAGAAACACTGGGTGAATGACGGGGGGTGACAAGAGGAACACGGGGAATAACGGGGGGAGACAAGAGGAACACTGGGGGAATAACGGGGGGTGACAAGAGAAACACTGGGGGAATAACGGGGGTGACAAGAGGAACACTGGAGGAATAACGGGGGGTGACAAGAGGAACACTGGGGGAATAACGGGGGGTGACAAGAGGAACACTGGGGGAATAACGGGGGGTTACAAGAGAAACACTGGGGGAATAACGGGGGGTGACAAGAGAAACACTGGGGGAATAACGGGGGGTGACAAGAGGAACACGGGGAATAACGGGGGGAGACAAGAGGAACACGGGGAATAACTGGGGAAGACAAGAGGAACACAGATGGAAAAACTGGGGATGACAAGAGGAACACAGAGGGAATAACAGAAGGAACAAAGGGAATATTGGGGGGAGACAAGAGGAACACTGGGGTAATAACGGGGGGAGACAAGAGGAACACAGGGGGAATAATGGGGGGAGACAAGAGGAACACTGTGGGAATAATGGGGGGAGACAAGAGGAACACTGGGGGAATAACGGGGGGAGACAAGAGGAACACGGGGAATAACAGAAGGAACAAGGGAAATAATGGGGGGGGCATGAGGAACACTGGGGGAATAACGGGGGGTGACAAAGGAACACTGGGGGAATAACTGGGGGAGACAAGAGGTACACTGGAGGGATTAAGGGAGGTGACAAGAGAAACACTGGGGGAATAACGGGGGGTGACAAGAGAAACACTGGGTGAATAACGGGGGGTGACAAGAGGAACACGGGGAATAACGGGGGTGACAAGAGGAACACTGGAGGAATAACGGGGGGTGACAAGAGGAACACTGGGGGAATAACGGGGGGTGACAAGAGGAACACTGGGGGAATAACGGGGGGTTACAAGAGAAACACTGGGGGAATAACGGGGGGTGACAAGAGAAACACTGGGGGAATAACGGGGGGTGACAAGAGGAACACGGGGAATAACGGGGGGAGACAAGAGGAACACGGGGAATAACTGGGGATGACAAGAGGATCACAGAGGGAATAACTGGGGATGACAAGAGGATCACAGGGGAAATAATCGGTGGGAGACAAGAGGAACACAGGGGAAATAATAAGAATTTACTTACCGATAATTCTATTTCTCGGAGTCCGTAGTGGATGCTGGGGTTCCTGAAAGGACCATGGGGAATAGCGGCTCCGCAGGAGACAGGGCACAAAAAGTAAAGCTTTTCCAGATCAGGTGGTGTGCACTGGCTCCTCCCCCTATGACCCTCCTCCAGACTCCAGTTAGGTACTGTGCCCGGACGAGCGTACACAATAAGGGAGGATTTTGAATCCCGGGTAAGACTCATACCAGCCACACCAATCACACCGTACAACTTGTGATCTAAACCCAGTTAACAGTATGATAACAGAGGAGCCTCTGAAAGATGGCTCCCTAAACAATAACCCGAATTAGTTAACAATAACTATGTACAAGTATTGCAGATAATCCGCACTTGGGATGGGCGCCCAGCATCCACTACGGACTCCGAGAAATAGAATTATCGGTAAGTAAATTCTTATTTTCTCTATCGTCCTAGTGGATGCTGGGGTTCCTGAAAGGACCATGGGGATTATACCAAAGCTCCCAAATGGGCGGGAGAGTGCGGATGACTCTGCAGCACCGAATGAGAGAACTCCAGGTCCTCTTTTGCCAGGGTATCAAATTTGTAGAATTTTACAAACGTGTTCTCCCCTGACCACGTAGCTGCTCGGCAGAGTTGTAATGCCGAGACCCCTCGGGCAGCCGCCCAAGATGAGCCCACCTTCCTTGTGGAATGGGCCTTAACAGATTTAGGCTGTGGCAGGCCTGCCACAGAATGTGCAAGTTGAATTGTGTTACAAATCCAACGAGCAATCGACTGCTTAGAAGCAGGCGCACCCAACTTGTTGGGTGCATACAGTATAAACAGCGAGTCAGATTTTCTGACTCCAGCCGTCCTTGAAATGTATATTTTTAAAGCTCTGACAACGTCCAACAACTTGGAGTCCTCCAAGTCGCTTGTAGCCGCAGGCACTACAATAGGCTGGTTCAGGTGAAACGCTGATACCACCTTAGGGAGAAAATGCGGACGCGTCCGCAGCTCTGCCCTATCCGAATGGAAAATTAAATAAGGGCTTTTATAAGATAAAGCCGCCAGTTCAGATACTCTCCTGGCGGAAGCCAGGGCCAGTAACATAGTCACTTTCCATGTGAGATATTTCAAATCCACATTTTTTAGTGGTTCAAACCAATGGGATTTGAGGAAATCTAAAACTACATTTAGATCCCACGGTGCCACCGGAGGCACCACAGGAGGCTGTATATGCAGTACTCCTTTGACAAAAGTCTGGACCTCAGGGACTGAGGCCAATTCTTTTTGGAAGAATATTGACAGGGC
Source organism: Pseudophryne corroboree (assembly GCF_028390025.1). Lineage (NCBI taxonomy): Eukaryota > Metazoa > Chordata > Amphibia > Anura > Myobatrachidae > Pseudophryne > Pseudophryne corroboree. The sequence continues at coordinate 86,060,144 of NC_086451.1, forward strand.
CGAAATTTGAACCTTAATAGATCCCAATTTGAGACCCATAGACAATCCTGATTGCAGGAAATGTAGGAAACGACCCAGTTGAAATTCCTCCGTCGGAGCACTCCGATCCTCGCACCACGCAACATATTTCCGCCAAATGCGGTGATAATGCTTCGCGGTGACTTCCTTTCTTGCCTTAATCAAGGTAGGAATGACTTCTTCTGGAATGCCTTTTCCTTTTAGGATCTGGCGTTCAACCGCCATGCCGTCAAACGCAGCCGCGGTAAGTCTTGAAAGAGGCAGGGACCCTGTTGAAGCAGGTCCCTTCTCAGAGGTAGAGGCCACGGATCGTCCGTGACCATCTCTTGAAGTTCCGGGTACCAAGACCTTCTTGGCCAATCCGGAGCCACTAGTATCGTTCTTACTCCGCTTTGCCGTATGATTCTCAATACCTTTGGTATGAGAGGCAGAGGAGGAAACACATACACCGACTGGTACACCCAAGGTGTTACCAGCGCGTCCACAGCTATTGCCTGCGGATCTCTTGACCTGGCGCAATACCTGTCCAGTTTTTTGTTGAGGCGAGACGCCATCATGTCCACCATTGGTCTTTCCCAACGGTTTATTAGCATGTGGAAAACTTCTGGATGAAGTCCCCACTCTCCCGGGTGAAGATCGTGTCTGCTGAGGAAGTCTGCTTCCCAGTTGTCCACGCCCGGGATGAACACTGCTGACAGTGCTATCACGTGATTCTCCGCCCAGCGAAGGATCCTGGCAGCTTCTGCCATTGCACTCCTGCTTCTTGTGCCGCCATGTCTGTTTACATGGGCGACTGCCGTGATGTTGTCCGACTGGATCAACACCGGTCTTCCTTGAAGCAGAGGTTCCGCCTGGCTTAGAGCATTGTAGATTGCTCTTAGTTCCAGAATGTTTATGTGAAGAGACTTTTCCAGGCTCGACCACACTCCCTGGAAGTTTCTTCCTTGTGTGACTGCTCCCCAGCCTCTCAGGCTGGCGTCCGTGGTCACCAGGATCCAATCCTGTATGCCGAATCTGCGGCCCTCCAATAGATGAGCCCTCTGCAACCACCACAGAAGAGATACCCTTGTCCTTGGAGACAGGGTTATCCGCAGGTGCATCTGAAGATGCGACCCTGACCATTTCTCCAACAGATCCCTTTGGAAAATTCTTGCATGGAATCTGCCGAATGGAATTGCTTCGTAAGAAGCCACCATTTTTCCCAGGACTCTTGTGCATTGATGTACAGACACCTTTCCTGGTTTTAGGAGGTTCCTGACCAGGTCGGATAACTCCTTGGCTTTTTCCTCGGGAAGAAAAACCTTTTTCTGAACCGTGTCCAGAATCATCCCTAGGAACAGCAGACGAGTTGTCGGCATTAATTGGGATTTTGGAATATTCAGAATCCATCCGTGCTGCTTTAGCACCTCTTGAGATAGTGCTAATCCCATCTCTAGCTGTTCTCTGGACCTTGCCCTTATTAGGAGATCGTCCAAGTATGGGATAATTAATACGCCTTTTCTTCGAAGAAGAATCATCATCTCGGCCATTACCTTTGTAAAGACCCGAGGTGCCGTGGACAAACCAAACGGCAGCGTCTGAAACTGATAGTGACAGTTTTGTACAACGAACCTGAGGTACCCCTGGTGTGAGGGGTAAATTGGAACGTGGAGATACGCATCCTTGATGTCCAAGGATACCATAAAGTCCCCTTCTTCCAGGTTCGCTATCACTGCTCTGAGTGACTCCATCTTGAACTTGAACTTCTTTATCTACAGGTTCAAGGACTTCAGATTTAGAATAGGCCTTACCGAGCCATCCGGCTTCGGTACCACAAATAGAGTGGAATAATACCCCTTCCCTTGTTGTAGAAGAGGTACCTTGACTATCACCTGCTGAGAGTACAGCTTGTGAATGGCTTCCAAAACCGTCTCCCTTTCGGAGGGGGACGTTGGTAAAGCAGACTTCAGGAAACGGCGAGGTGGATCTGTCTCTAATTCCAACCTGTACCCCTGAGATATTATCTGCAGGATCCAGGGATCTACCTGCGAGTGAGCCCACTGCGCGCTGTAATTTTTGAGACGACCGCCCACCGTCCCCGAGTCCGCTTGAGAAGCCCCAGCGTCATGCTGAGGCTTTTGTAGAAGCCGGGGAGGGCTTCTGTTCCTGGGAAGGAGCTGCCTGTTGCTGTCTCTTCCCTCGACCTCTGCCTCGTGGCAGATATGAATAGCCCTTTGCTCTCTTATTTTTAAAGGAACGAAAGGGCTGCGGTTGAAAAGTCGGTGCCTTTTTCTGTTGGGGAGTGACTTGAGGTAGAAAGGTGGATTTCCCGGCTGTAGCCGTGGCCACCAAATCTGATAGACCGACTCCAAATAACTCCTCCCCTTTATACGGCAAAACTTCCATATGCCGTTTTGAATCCGCATCGCCTGTCCACTGTCGCGTCCATAAAGCTCTTCTGGCCGAAATGGACATAGCACTTACCCGTGATGCCAGTGTGCAGATATCCCTCTGTGCATCACGCATATAAAGAAATGCATCCTTTATTTGTTCTAACGACAGTAAAATATTGTCCCTGTCCAGGGTATCAATATTTTCAATCAGGGACTCTGACCAAACTACCCCAGCACTGCACATCCAGGCAGTCGCTATAGCTGGTCGTAGTATAACACCTGCATGTGTGTATATACTTTTTTGGATATTTTCCATCCTCCTATCTGATGGATCTTTAAGTGCGGCCGTCTCAGGAGAGGGTAACGCCACTTGTTTAGATAAGCGTGTTAGCGCCTTGTCCACCCTAGGAGGTGTTTCCCAGCGCTCCCTAACCTCTGGCGGGAAAGGGTATAATGCCAATAGTTTCTTTGAAATTATCAGCTTTTTATCAGGGGCAACCCACGCTTCATCACACACGTCATTTAATTCTTCTGATTCAGGAAAAACTATAGGTAGTTTTTTCACACCCCACATAATACCCTGTTTAGTGGTACCTGTAGTATCAGCTAAATGTAACGCCTCCTTCATTGCCAAAATCATATAACGTGTGGCCCTACTGGAAAATACGGTTGATTCGTCACCGTCACCACTGGAATCAGTGCCTGTGTCTGGGTCTGTGTCGACCGACTGAGGCAAAGGGCGTTTCACAGCCCCTGACGGTGTTTGAGGCGCCTGGACAGGCACTAATTGATTGTCCGGCCGCCTCATGTCGTCAAACGACTGCTTAAGCGAGTTGACGCTATCCCGTAATTCCACAAATAAAGGCATCCATTCTGGTGTCGACCCCCTAGGAGGTGACATCCCCATATTTGGCAATTGCTCCGCCTCCACACCAATATCGTCCTCATACATGTCGACACACACGTACCGACACACAGCAGACACACAGGGAATGCTCTACACGAAGACAGGACCCACTAGCCCTTTGGGGAGACAGAGGGAGAGTCTGCCAGCACACACCAAAAAAGCGCTATATATGACAGGGATAGCCTTATAATAAGTGCTCCCTTATAGCTGCTTTATATATATCAAATTATTGCCATTAAATTTGCCCCCCCTCTCTGTTTTACCCTGTTTCTGTAGTGCAGTGCAGGGGAGAGACCTGGGAGCCGTCCTGACCAGCGGAGCTGTGAGAGGAAATGGCGCCGTGTGCTGAGGAGATAGGCCCCGCCCCTTTTCCGGCGGGCTCGTCTCCCGCTATTTTGTGAATCCAGGCAGGGGTTAAATATCTCCATATAGCCTCTGGGGGCTATATGTGAGGTATTTTTAGCCTTTTAATAGGTTTTCATTTGCCTCCCAGGGCGCCCCCCCCCAGCGCCCTGCACCCTCAGTGACTGCGTGTGAAGTGTGCTGAGAGGAAAATGGCGCACAGCTGCAGTGCTGTGCGCTACCTTTAGAAGACTGCAGGAGTCTTCAGCCGCCGATTCTGGACCTCTTCTTACTTCAGCATCTGCAAGGGGGCCGGCGGCGCGGCTCCGGTGACCATCCAGGCTGTACCTGTGATCGTCCCTCTGGAGCTGATGTCCAGTAGCCAAGAAGCCAATCCATCCTGCACGCAGGTGAGTTCACTTCTTCTCCCCTCTGTCCCTCGTTGCAGTGATCCTGTTGCCAGCAGGAATCACTGTAAAATAAAAAACCTAAGCTAAACTTTCTCTAAGCAGCTCTTTATGAGAGCCACCTAGAATTGCACCCTTCTCGGCCGGGCACAAAAATCTAACTGGAGTCTGGAGGAGGGTCATAGGGGGAGGAGCCAGTGCACACCACCTGATCTGGAAAAGCTTTACTTTTTGTGCCCTGTCTCCTGCGGAGCCGCTATTCCCCATGGTACTTTCAGGAACCCCAGCATCCACTAGGACGATAGAGAAAATGGGGGGATACAAGAGGAACACAGGGGGAATAATGGGGGGAGACAAGAGGAACACAGGGGGAATAATGGGGGGAGACAAGAGGAACACGGGGAATAACTGGCTATGACAAGAGGAACACGGGGAATAACAGACGGAACAAGGGAAATAATGAGGGGGGGGGCATGAGGAACACTGGGGGAATAACGGGGGTGACAAAGGAACACTGGGGGAATAACGGCGGGAGACAAGAGAAACACTGGGGGGATTAAGGGAGGTGACAAGAGAAACACTGGGGGAATAACGGGGGGTGACAAGAGAAACACTGGGTGAATAACGGGGGGTGATAAGAGGAACACGGGGAATAACGGGGGGAGACAAGAGGAACACTGGGGGAATAACGGGGGGTGACAAGAGAAACACTGGGGGAATAATGGGGGTGACAAGAGGAACGCTGGAGTAATAACGGGGGTGACAAGCGGAACACAGGGGGAATAACGGGGGGTGACAAGAGAAACACTGGGGGAATAATGGGGGGTGACAAGAGAAACACTGGGGGAATAACGGGGGGTGACAAGAGGAACACGGGTAATAACGGGGGGAGACAAGAGGAACACGGGGAATAACTGGGGATGACAAGAGGATCACAGAGGGAATAACTGGGGATGACAAGAGGAACACAGGGGAAATAATCGGGGGGAGACAAGAGGAACACAGGGGAAATAATGGGGGGAGACAAGAGGAACACAGGGGGAATAATGGGGGGAGACAAGAGGAACACAGGGGTAATAATGGGGGGAGACAAGAGGAACACGGGGAATAACGGGGGGAGACAAGAGGAACACGGGGAATAACTGGGGATGACAAGAGGAACACAGAGTGAATAACTGGGGATGACAAGAGGAACACAGAGGGAATAACAGAAGGAACAAAGGGGGAATAATGGGGGGAGACAAGAGGAACACTGGGGTAATAACGGGGGGAGACAAGAGGAACACGGGGAATAATGGGGGGAGACAAGAGGAACACTGGGGGAATAATGGGGGGAGATAAGAGGAACACTGGGGGAATAATGGGGGGGATACAAGAGGAACACAGGGGGAATAATGGGGGGAGACAAGAGGAACACGGGGAATAACGGGGGGAGACAAGAGGAACACGGGGAATAACTGGAGAAGACAAGAGGAACACTTGGGGAATAACTGGGGATGACAAGAGGAACACTTGGGGAATAACTGGGGATGACAAGAGGAACACAGAGGGAATAACAGAAGGAACAAAGGGAATAATGGGGGGAGACAAGAGGAACACTGGGGTAATAACGGGGGGAGACAAGAGGAACACAGGGGGAATAATGGGGGGAGACAAGAGGAACACTGTGGGAATAATGGGGGGAGACAAGAGGAACACTGTGGGAATAATGGGGGGAGACAAGAGGAACACTGGGGGAATAACGGGGGGAGACAAGAGGAACACGGGGAATAACAGAAGGAACAAGGGAAATAATGGGGGGGGGGCATGAGGAACACTGGGGGAATAACGGGGGGTGACAAAGGAACACTGGGGGAATAACGGGGGGAGACAAGAGAAACACTGGAGGGATTAAGGGAGGTGACAAGAGAAACACTGTGGGAATAAAGGGGGGTGACAAGAGAAACACTGGGTGAATAACGGGGGGTGACAAGAGGAACACGTGGGGAGACAAGAGGAACACTGGGGGAATAACGGGGGGTGACAAGAGAAACACTGGGGGAATAACGGGGGTGACAAGAGGAACACTGGAGGAATAACGGGGGGTGACAAGAGGAACACTGGGGGAATAACTGGGGGTGACAAGAGGAACACTGGGGGAATAACGGTGGGTTACAAGAGAAACACTGGGGGAATAACGGGGGGTGACAAGAGAAACACTGGGTGAGTAAAGGGGGGTGACAAGAGGAACACGGGGAATAACGGGGGGAGACAAGAGGAACACTGGGGGAATAACGGGGGGTGACAAGAGAAACACTGGGGGAATAACGGGGGTGACAAGAGGAACACTGGGGGAATAACGGGGGGTGAAAGAGGAACACTGGGGGAATAACGGGGGGGTGACAAGAGGAACACTAGGGGAATAACGGGGGGTGACAAGAGAAACACTGGGGGAATAATGGGGGGGAGACAAGAGGAACACAGGGGGAATAATGGGGGGAGACAAGAGGAACACGGGGAATAACGGGGGGAGACAAGAGGAACACGGGGAATAACGGGGGGAGACAAGAGGAACACGGGGAATAACTGGGGATGACAAGTGGAACACAGAGGGAATAACAGAAGGAACAAGGGAAATAATGGGGGGGGGGGCATGAGGAACACTGGGGGAATAACGGGGGGTGACAAAGGAACACTGGGGGTATAACGGGGGGAGACAAGAGAAACACTTGGGGGATTAAGGGAGGTGACAAGAGAAACACTGGGGGAGTAACGGGGGGTGACAAGAGAAACACTGGGTGAATATAACGGGGGGTGACAAGAGGAACACGGGGAATAACGGGGGTGACAAGAGGAACACTGGGGGAATAACGGGGGGTGACAAGAGGAACACTGGGGGAATAATGGGGGGTGACAAGAGGAACACTGGGGGAATAATGGGGGGTGACAAGAGAAACACTGGGGGAATAATGGGGGGGAGACAAGAGGAACACAGGGGGAATAATGGGGGGAGACAAGAGGAACACGGGGAATAACGGGGGGAGACAAGAGGAACACGGGGAATAACTGGGGATGACAAGAGGAACACAGAGGGAATAACTGGGGATGACAAGAGGAACACTTGGGGAATAACTGGGGATGACAAGAGGAACACAGAGGGAATAACAGAAGGAACAAAGGAAATAATCGGGGGGAGACAAGAGGAACACAGGGGAAATAATGGGGGGATACAAGAGGAACACAGGGGGAATAATGGGGGGAGACAAGAGGAACACTGGGGGAATAATGGGGGGAGACAAGAGGAACACGGGGAATAACTGGCTATGACAAGAGGAACACGGGGAATAACAGACGGAACAAGGGAAATAATGAGGGGGGGGCATGAGGAACACTGGGGGAATAACGGGGGTGACAAAGGAACACTGGGGGAATAACGGCGGGAGACAAGAGAAACACTGGGGGGATTAAGGGAGGTGACAAGAGAAACACTGGGGGAATAACGGGGGGTGACAAGAGAAACACTGGGTGAATAACGGGGGGTGACAAGAGGAACACGGGGAATAACGGGGGGAGACAAGAGGAACACTGGGGGAATAACGGGGGGTGACAAGAGAAACACTGGGGGAATAACGGGGGTGACAAGAGGAACGCTGGAGGAATAACGGGGGTGACAAGCGGAACACAGGGGGAATAACGGGGGGTGACAAGAGAAACACTGGGGGAATAATGGTCGGTGACAAGAGAAACACTGGGGGAATAACGGGGGGTGACAAGAGGAACACGGGTAATAACGGGGGGAGACAAGAGGAACACGGGGAATAACTGGGGATGACAAGAGGATCACAGAGGGAATAACTGGGGATGACAAGAGGAACACAGGGGAAATAATCGGGGGGAGACAAGAGGAACACAGGGGAAATAATGGGGGGAGACAAGAGGAACACAGGGGGAATAATGGGGGGAGACAAGAGGAACACAGGGGTAATAATGGGGGGAGACAAGAGGAACACGGGGAATAACGGGGGGAGACAAGAGGAACACGGGGAATAACTGGGGATGACAAGAGGAACACAGAGTGAATAACTGGGGATGACAAGAGGAACACAGAGGGAATAACAGAAGGAACAAAGGGGGAATAATGGGGGGAGACAAGAGGAACACTGGGGTAATAACGGGGGGAGACAAGAGGAACACGGGGAATAATGGGGGGAGACAAGAGGAACACTGGGGGAATAATGGGGGGAGATAAGAGGAACACTGGGGGAATAACGGGGGGAAACAAGAGGAACACAGGGAATAACAGAAGGAACAAAGGGGAAATAATGGGTGGGGGACAAGAGGAACACTGGGGGAATAACGGGGGGTGACAAAGGAACACTGGGGGAATAACGGGGGGAGGCAAGCGAAACACTAAGGGAAAAACGGGTGGTGACAAGAGAAACACTGGGGGAACAACGGGGGGTGACAAGAGAAACACTGGGGGAATAACGGGGGGTGACAAGAGGAACACGGGGAATAACGGGGGGAGACAAGAGGAACACTGGGGGAATAACGGGGGGGTGACAAGAGAAACACTGGGGGAATAACGGGGGGCGACAAGAGGAACACTGGGGGAATAACGGGGGGGTGACAAGAGGAACACTGGGGGAATAATGGGGGGTGACAAGAGGAACACTGGGGGAATAACGGAGGGTGACAAGAGAAACACTGGGGGAATAACGGGGGGTGACAAGAGAAACACTGGGTGAATAACGGGGGGTGACAAGAGGAACACGGGGAATAACGGGGGGAGACAAGAGGAACACTGGGGGAATAACGGGGGGTGACAAGAGAAACACTGGGGGAATAACGGGGGTGACAAGAGGAACGCTGGAGGAATAACGGGGGTGACAAGCGGAACACAGGGGGAATAACGGGGGGGTGACAAGAGGAACACTGGGGGAATAATGGGGGGTGACAAGAGGAACACTGGGGGAATAACGGAGGGTGACAAGAGAAACACTGGGGGAATAACGGGGGGAGACAAGAGGAACACGGGGAATAACAGAAGGAACAAGGGAAATAATGGGGGGGGCATGAGGAACACTGGGGGAATAACGGGGGGTGACAAAGGAACACTGGGGGAATAACGGGGGGAGACAAGAGGAACACTGGAGGGATTAAGGGAGGTGACAAGAGAAACACTGGGGGAATAACGGGGGGTGACAAGAGAAACACTGGGTGAATGACGGGGGGTGACAAGAGGAACACGGGGAATAACGGGGGGAGACAAGAGGAACACTGGGGGAATAACGGGGGGTGACAAGAGAAACACTGGGGGAATAACGGGGGTGACAAGAGGAACACTGGAGGAATAACGGGGGGTGACAAGAGGAACACTGGGGGAATAACGGGGGGTGACAAGAGGAACACTGGGGGAATAACGGGGGGTTACAAGAGAAACACTGGGGGAATAAAGGGGGGTGACAAGAGAAACACTGGGGGAATAACGGGGGGTGACAAGAGGAACACGGGGAATAACGGGGGGAGACAAGAGGAACACGGGGAATAACTGGGGAAGACAAGAGGAACACAGATGGAAAAACTGGGGATGACAAGAGGAACACAGAGGGAATAACAGAAGGAACAAAGGGAATAATGGGGGGAGACAAGAGGAACACTGGGGTAATAACGGGGGGAGACAAGAGGAACACAGGGGGAATAATGGGGGGAGACAAGAGGAACACTGTGGGAATAATGGGGGGAGACAAGAGGAACACTGGGGGAATAGCGGGGGGAGACAAGAGGAACACGGGGAATAACAGAAGGAACAAGGGAAATAATGGGGGGGGGGCATGAGGAACACTGGGGGAATAACGGGGGGTGACAAATGAACACTGGGGGAATAACGGGGGGAGACAAGAGGAACACTGGAGGGATTAAGGGAGGTGACAAGAGAAACACTGGGGGAATAACGGGGGGTGACAAGAGAAACACTGGGTGAATAACGGGGGGTGACAAGAGGAACACGGGGAATAACGGGGGTGACAAGAGGAACACTGGAGGAATAACGGGGGGTGACAAGAGGAACACTGGGGGAATAACGGGGGGTGACAAGAGGAACACTGGGGGAATAACGGGGGGTTACAAGAGAAACACTGGGGGAATAACGGGGGGTGACAAGAGAAACACTGGGGGAATAACGGGGGGTGACAAGAGGAACACGGGGAATAACGGGGGGAGACCAGAGGAACACGGGGAATAACTGGGGATGACAAGAGGATCACAGAGGGAATAACTGGGGATGACAAGAGGATCACAGGGGCAATAATCGGGGGGAGACAAGAGGAACACAGGGGAAATAATGGGGGGATACAAGAGGAACACAGGGGGAATAATGGGGGGAGACAAGAGGAACACGGGGAATAACTGGCTATGACAAGAGGAACACGGGGAATAACAGACGGAACAAGGGAAATAATGAGGGGGGGGCATGAGGAACACTGGGGGAATAACGGGGGTGACAAAGGAACACTGGGGGAATAACGGCGGGAGACAAGAGAAACACTGGGGGGATTAAGGGAGGTGACAAGAGAAACACTGGGGGAATAACGGGGGGTGACAAGAGAAACACTGGGTGAATAACGGGGGGTGACAAGAGGAACACGGGGAATAACGGGGGGAGACAAGAGGAACACTGGGGGAATAACGGGGGGTGACAAGAGAAACACTGGGGGAATAACGGGGGTGACAAGAGGAACGCTGGAGGAATAACGGGGGTGACAAGCGGAACACAGGGGGAATAACGGGGGGTGACAAGAGAAACACTGGGGGAATAATGGGGGGTGACAAGAGAAACACTGGGGGAATAACGGGGGGTGACAAGAGGAACACGGGTAATAACGGGGGGAGACAAGAGGAACACGGGGAATAACTGGGGATGACAAGAGGATCACAGAGGGAATAACTGGGGATGACAAGAGGAACACAGGGGAAATAATCGGGGGGAGACAAGAGGAACACAGGGGAAATAATGGGGGGAGACAAGAGGAACACAGGGGGAATAATGGGGGGAGACAAGAGGAACACAGGGGTAATAATGAGGGGAGACAAGAGGAACACGGGGAATAACGGGGGGAGACAAGAGGAACACGGGGAATAACTGGGGATGACAAGAGGAACACAGAGTGAATAACTGGGGATGACAAGAGGAACACAGAGGGAATAACAGAAGGAACAAAGGGGGAATAATGGGGGGAGACAAGAGGAACACTGGGGTAATAACGGGGGGAGACAAGAGGAACACGGGGAATAATGGGGGGAGACAAGAGGAACACTGGGGGAATAATGGGGGGAGATAAGAGGAACACTGGGGGAATAACGGGGGGAAACAAGAGGAACACAGGGAATAACAGAAGGAACAAAGGGGAAATAATGGGTGGGGGACAAGAGGAACACTGGGGGAATAACGGGGGGTGACAAATGAACACTGGGGGAATAACGGGGGGAGGCAAGCGAAACACTAAGGGAAAAACGGGTGGTGACAAGAGAAACACTGGGGGAACAACGGGGGGTGACAAGAGAAACACTGGGGGAATAACGGGGGGTGACAAGAGGAACACGGGGAATAACGGGGGGAGACAAGAGGAACACTGGGGGAATAACGGGGGGGTGACAAGAGAAACACTGGGGGAATAACGGGGGGCGACAAGAGGAACACTGGGTGAATAACGGGGGGGGTGACAAGAGGAACACTGGGGGAATAATGGGGGGTGACAAGAGGAACACTGGGGGAATAACGGAGGGTGACAAGAGAAACACTGGGGGAATAACGGGGGGTGACAAGAGAAACACTGGGTGAATAACGGGGGGTGACAAGAGGAACACGGGGAATAACGGGGGGAGACAAGAGGAACACTGGGGGAATAACGGGGGGTGACAAGAGAAACACGGGGGAATAACGGGGGTGACAAGAGGAACACAGGGGGAATAACGGGGGGGGTGACAAGAGGAACACTGGGGGAATAATGGGGGGTGACAAGAGGAACACTGGGGGAATAACGGAGGGTGACAAGAGAAACACTGGTGGAATAACGGGGGGTGACAAGAGAAACACTGGGGGAATAACGGGGGCTGACAAGAGGAACAAAGGGAATAACGGGGGGAGACAAGGGGAACACAGAGAATAACTGGGGATGACGAGGAACACATAGGGAATAACTGGGGATGACAAGAGGAACACAGAGTGAATAGCAGAAGGAACAAAGGGGGAATAATGGGTGGAGACAAGAGGAACACTGGGGGAATAATGGGGGGTGACAAGAGGAACACAGGGGGAATAACAGAAGGAACAAAGGGGAAATAATGGGAGGGGGGACAAGAGGAACACTGGGGGAATAACGGGGGGTGACAAGAGGAACACTGGGGGAATAACGGGGGGAGACAAGATGAACACAGGGGGAATAACAGAAAGAACAAAGGGGAAATAATGGGGAGGAAACAAGAGGAACACTGGGGGAATAACGGGGGGTGACAAGAGGAACACTGGGGAAATAACGGGGGGGGGGGGACAAGATGAACACTGGGGGAATAACGGGGGTGACAAAGGAACACTGGGGGAATAACGGGGGTGGCAAGAGGAACACTGGGGGAATAACGGGGGGTGACAAGAGGAACACTGGGGGAATAACCGGGGGTGACAAGAGAAACACTGGAGGAATAACAGAAGGAACAAAGGGGAAATAATGGGGTGGGGACAAGAGGAACACTGGGGGAATAACGGGGGGTGACAAGAGGAACACAGGGGGAATAACAGAAGGAACAAAGGGGAAATAATGGGGGGGAGACAAGAGGAACACTGGGGGAATAACTGGGGGGCGACAAGAGAAACACTGGGGGAATAACGGGGGGTGACAAGAGAAACACTGGGGGAATAACGGGGGGGTGACAAGAGGAACACAGGGAATAACGGGGGAAGACAAGAGGAACACGGGGAATAACTGGGGATGACAAGAGGAACACTGGAGGGATTAAGGGAGGTGACAAGAGAAACACTGGGGGAATAACGGGGGGTGACAAGAGAAACACTGGGTGAATGACAGGGGGTGACAAGAGGAACACGGGGAATAACGGGGGGAGACAAGAGGAACACTGGGGGAATAACGGGGGGTGACAAGAGAAACACTGGGGGAATAACGGGGGTGACAAGAGGAACACTGGAGGAATAACGGGGGGTGACAAGAGGAACACTGGGGGAATAACGGGGGGTTACAAGAGAAACACTGGGGGAATAAAGGGGGGTGACAAGAGAAACACTGGGGGAATAACGGGGGGTGACAAGAGGAACACGGGGGATAACGGGGGGAGACAAGAGGAACACGGGGAATAACTGGGGAAGACAAGAGGAACACAGATGGAAAAACTGGGGATGACAAGAGGAACACAGAGGGAATAACAGAAGGAACAAAGGGAATAATGGGTGGAGACAAGAGGAACACTTGGGGAAATAACGGGGGTGACAAAGGAACACTGGGGGAATAACGGGGGTGGCAAGAGGAACACTGGGGGAATAACGGGGGGTGACAAGAGGAACACTGGGGGAATAACCGGGGGTGACAAGAGAAACACTGGAGGAATAACAGAAGGAACAAAGGGGAAATAATGGGGTGGGGACAAGAGGAACACTGGGGGAATAACGGGGGGTGACAAGAGGAACACAGGGGGAATAACAGAAGGAACAAAGGGGAAATAATGGGGGGGAGACAAGAGGAACACTGGGGGAATAACTGGGGGGCGACAAGAGAAACACTGGGGGAATAACGGGGGGTGACAAGAGAAACACTGGGGGAATAACGGGGGGGTGACAAGAGGAACACAGGGAATAACGGGGGAAGACAAGAGGAACACGGGGAATAACTGGGGATGACAAGAGGAACACAGAGGGAATAACTGGGGATGACAAGAGGAACACAGGGGAAATAATGGGGGGGAGACAAGAGGAACACAGGGGAAATAATGGGGGGGAGACGAGAGGAACACAGGGGGAATAACGGGGGGTGACAAGAGGAACACAGGGAATAACGGGGGAAGACAAGAGGAACACGGGGAATAACGGGATGACAAGAGGAACACAGAGGGAATAACAGAAGGAACAAAGGGGGAATAATGGGGGGAGACAAGAGGAACACTGGGGTAATAACGGGGGGAGACAAGAGGAACACTGGGGGAATAATGGGGGGGAGACAAGAGGAACACTGGGGGAATAACGGGGGGAGACAAGAGGAAAACGGGGAATCACGGGGGGAGACAAGAGGAACACGGGGAATAACTGGGGATGACAAGAGGAACACAGAGGGAATAACTGGGCATGACAAGGGGAACACAGAGGGAATAACTGGGGATGACAAGAGGAACACTGGGGGAATAACTGGGGATGACAAGAGGAACACAGAGGGAATAACAGAAGGAACAAAGGGGGAATATCGGGGGGAGACAAGAGGAACACATGGGGAATAATGGGGGGAGACAAGAGGAACACTGGGGGAAGAATGGGGGGAGACAAGAGTAACACTGGGGGAATAACGGGGGGAGACAAGAAGAACACGGGAATAACAGAAGGAACAAAGGGGAAATAATGGGGGGGACAAGAGGAACACTGGGGGAATAACGGGGGGTGACAAAGGAACACTGGGGGAATAACGGGGGGAGACAAGAGAAACACTGGGGGAATAACGGGAGGGGTGACAAGAGAAACACTGGAGGAATAACGGGGGGTGACAAGAGAAACACTGGGGGAATAACGGGGGGTGACAAGAGGACCACGGGGAATAACGGGGGGAGACAAGAGGAACACTGGGGGAATAACGGGGGTGACAAGAGAAACACTGGGTGAATAACGGGGGTGACAAGAGGAACACTGGGGGAATAACGGGGGGTGACAAGAGGAACACTGGGGGAATAACGGGGGTGACAAGAGGAACACTGGGGGAATAACGGGGGGTGACAAGAGAAACACTGGGGGAATAACGGGGGGTGACAAGAGGAACACGGGGAATAACGGGGGAAGACAAGAGGAACACTGTGAATAACTGGGGATGACAAGAGGAACACAGAGGGAATAACTGGGGATGACAAGAGGAACACAGGGGAAATAAATGGGGGGAGATAAGAGGAACACAGGGGAAATAATGGGGGGGAGACAAGAGGAACACGGGGAATAATGGGGGGGGAGACAAGAGGAACACAGGGGGAATAATGGGGGGAGACAAGAGGAACACGGGGAATAACTGGGGATGACAAGAGGAACACAGAGGGAATAACTGGGGATGACAAGAGGAACACTTGGGGAATAACTGGGGATGACAAGAGGAACACAGAGGGAATAACAGAAGGAACAAAGGGAATAATGGGGGGAGACAAGAGGAACACTGGGGTAATAACGGGGGGAGACAAGAGGAACACTGTGGGAATAATGGGGGGAGACAAGAGGAACACTGGGGGAATAACGGGGGGAGACAAGAGGAACACGGGGAATAACAGAAGGAACAAGGGAAATAATGGGGGGGGGGCATGAGGAACACTGGGGGAATAACGGGGGGTGACAAAGGAACACTGGGGGAATAACGGCGGGAGACAAGAGAAACACTGGGGGGATTAAGGGAGGTGACAAGAGAAACACTGGGGGAATAACGGGGGGTGACAAGAGAAACACTGGGTGAATAACGGGGGGTGACAAGAGGAACACTGGGAATAACGGGGGTGACAAGTGGAACACTGGAGGAATAACGGGGGGTGACAAGAGGAACACTGGGGGAATAACGGGGGTGACAAGAGGAACACGGGGAATAACTGGCTATGACAAGAGGAACACGGGGAATAACAGACGGAACAAGGGAAATAATGGGGGGGGGCATGAGGAACACTGGGGGAATAACGGGGGGTGACAAAGGAACACTGGGGGAATAACGGCGGGAGACAAGAGAAACACTGGGGGGATTAAGGGAGGTGACAAGAGAAACACTGGGGGAATAACGGGGGGTGACAAGAGAAACACTGGTGGAATAACGGGGTGTGACAAGAGGAACACGGGGAACAACGGGGGGAGACAAGAGGAACACTGGGGGAATAACGGGGGTGACAAGAGAAACACTGGGGGAATAACGAGGGTGACAAGAGAAACACTGGGGGAATAACGGGGGGTGACAAGAGAAACACTGGGTGAATAAAGGGGGGTGACAAGAGGAACACGGGGAATAACGGGGGGAGACAAGAGGAACACTGGGGGAATAACGGTGGGTGACAAGAGAAACACTGGGGGAATAACGGGGGTGACAAGAGGAACACTGGGGGAATAACGGGGGGTGAAAGAGGAACACTGGGGGAATAACGGGGGGGGGGTGACAAGAGGAACACTAGGGGAATAACGGGGGGTGACAAGAGAAACACTGGGGGAATAATGGGGGGGAGACAAGAGGAACACAGGGGGAATAATGGGGGGAGACAAGAGGAACACGGGGAATAACGGGGGGAGACAAGAGGAACACGGGGAATAACTGGGGATGACAAGAGGAACACAGAGGGAATAACTGGGGATGACAAGTGGAACACAGAGGGAATAACAGAAGGAACAAGGGAAATAATGGGGGGGGTGCATGAGGAACACTGGGGGAATAACGGGGGGTGACAAAGGAACACTGGGGGTATAACGGGGGGAGACAAGAGAAACACTGGGGGGATTAAGGGAGGTGACAAGAGAAACACTGGGGGAATAACGGGGGGTGACAAGAGAAACACTGGGTGAATAACGGGGGGTGACAAGAGGAACACGGGGAATAACGGGGGTGACAAGAGGAACACTGGGGGAATAACGGGGGGTGACAAGAGGAACACTGGGGGAATAATGGGGGGTGACAAGAGGAACACTGGGGGAATAATGGGGGGTGACAAGAGAAACACTGGGGGAATAATGGGGGGTGACAAGAGAAACACTGGGGGAATAATGGGGGGGAGACAAGAGGAACACAGGGGGAATAATGGGGGGAGACAAGAGGAACACGGGGAATAACGGGGGGAGACAAGAGGAACACGGGGAATAACTGGGGATGACAAGAGGAACACAGAGGGAATAACTGGGGATGACAAGAGGAACACTTGGGGAATAACTGGGGATGACAAGAGGAACACAGAGGGAATAACAGAAGGAACAAAGGGAATAATGGGGGGAGACAAGAGGAACACTGGGGTAATAACGGGGGTAGACAAGAGGAACACAGGGGGAATAATGGGGGGAGACAAGAGGAACACTGTGGGAATAATGGGGGGAGACAAGAGGAACACTGGGGGAATAACGGGGGGAGACAAGAGGAACACGGGGAATAACAGAAGGAACAAGGGAAATAATGGGGGGGGCATGAGGAACACTGGGGGAATAACGGGGGGTGACAAAGGAACACTGGGGGAATAACGGGGGGAGACAAGAGGAACACTGGAGGGATTAAGGGAGGTGACAAGAGAAACACTGGGGGAATAACGGGGGGTGACAAGAGAAACACTGGGTGAATGACGGGGGGTGACAAGAGGAACACGGGGAATAACGGGGGGAGACAAGAGGAACACTGGGGGAATAACGGGGGGTGACAAGAGAAACACTGGGGGAATAACGGGGGTGACAAGAGGAACACTGGAGGAATAACGGGGGGTGACAAGAGGAACACTGGGGGAATAACGGGGGGTGACAAGAGGAACACTGGGGGAATAACGGGGGGTTACAAGAGAAACACTGGGGGAATAACGGGGGGTGACAAGAGAAACACTGGGGGAATAACGGGGGGTGACAAGAGGAACACGGGGAATAACGGGGGGAGACAAGAGGAACACGGGGAATAACTGGGGAAGACAAGAGGAACACAGATGGAAAAACTGGGGATGACAAGAGGAACACAGAGGGAATAACAGAAGGAACAAAGGGAATATTGGGGGGAGACAAGAGGAACACTGGGGTAATAACGGGGGGAGACAAGAGGAACACAGGGGGAATAATGGGGGGAGACAAGAGGAACACTGTGGGAATAATGGGGGGAGACAAGAGGAACACTGGGGGAATAACGGGGGGAGACAAGAGGAACACGGGGAATAACAGAAGGAACAAGGGAAATAATGGGGGGGGCATGAGGAACACTGGGGGAATAACGGGGGGTGACAAAGGAACACTGGGGGAATAACGGGGGGAGACAAGAGGAACACTGGAGGGATTAAGGGAGGTGACAAGAGAAACACTGGGGGAATAACGGGGGGTGACAAGAGAAACACTGGGTGAATAACGGGGGGTGACAAGAGGAACACGGGGAATAACGGGGGTGACAAGAGGAACACTGGAGGAATAACGGGGGGTGACAAGAGGAACACTGGGGGAATAACGGGGGGTGACAAGAGGAACACTGGGGGAATAACGGGGGGTTACAAGAGAAACACTGGGGGAATAACGGGGGGTGACAAGAGAAACACTGGGGGAATAACAGGGGGTGACAAGAGGAACACGGGGAATAACGGGGGGAGACAAGAGGAACACGGGGAATAACTGGGGATGACAAGAGGATCACAGAGGGAATAACTGGGGATGACAAGAGGATCACAGGGGAAATAATCGGGGGGAGACAAGAGGAACACAGGGGAAATAATGGGGGGATACAAGAGGAACACAGGGGGAATAATGGGGGGAGACAAGAGGAACACAGGGGGAATAATGGGGGGAGACAAGAGGAACACGGGGAATAACTGGCTATGACAAGAGGAACACGGGGAATAACAGACGGAACAAGGGAAATAATGAGGGGGGGGCATGAGGAACACTGGGGGAATAACGGGGGTGACAAAGGAACACTGGGGGAATAACGGCGGGAGACAAGAGAAACACTGGGGGGATTATGGGAGGTGACAAGAGAAACACTGGGGGAATAACGGGGGGTGACAAGAGAAACACTGGGTGAATAACGGGGGGTGATAAGAGGAACACGGGGAATAACGGGGGGAGACAAGAGGAACACTGGGGGAATAACGGGGGGTGACAAGAGAAACACTGGGGGAATAACGGGGGTGACAAGAGGAACGCTGGAGGAATAACGGGGGTGACAAGCGGAACACAGGGGGAATAACGGGGGGTGACAAGAGAAACACTGGGGGAATAATGGGGGGTGACAAGAGAAACACTGGGGGAATAACGGGGGGTGACAAGAGGAACACGGGTAATAACGGGGGGAGACAAGAGGAACACGGGGAATAACTGGGGATGACAAGAGGATCACAGAGGGAATAACAAGAGGAACACAGGGGAAATAATCGGGGGGAGACAAGAGGAACACAGGGGAAATAATGGGGGGAGACAAGAGGAACACAGGGGGAATAATGGGGGGAGACAAGAGGAACACAGGGGTAATAATGGGGGGAGACAAGAGGAACACGGGGAATAACGGGGGGAGACAAGAGGAACACAGGGAATAACTGGGGATGACAAGAGGAACACAGAGTGAATTAACTGGGGATGACAAGAGGAACACAGAGGGAATAACAGAAGGAACAAAGGGGGAATAATGGGGGGAGACAAGAGGAACACTGGGGTAATAACGGGGGGAGACAAGAGGAACACTGGGGAATAATGGGGGGAGACAAGAGGAACACTGGGGGAATAATGGGGGGAGATAAGAGGAACACTGGGGGAATAATGGGGGGGAGACAAGAGGAACACAGGGGGAATAATGGGGGGAGACAAGAGGAACACGGGGAATAACGGGGGGAGACAAGAGGAACACGGGGAATAACTGGGGAAGACAAGAGGAACACTGAGGGAATAACTGGGGATGACAAGAGGAACACTTGGGGAATAACTGGGGATGACAAGAGGAACACAGAGGGAATAACAGAAGGAACAAAGGGAATAATGGGGGGAGACAAGAGGAACACTGGGGTAATAACGGGGGGAGACAAGAGGAACACAGGGGGAATAATGGGGGGAGACAAGAGGAACACTGTGGGAATAATGGGGGGAGACAAGAGGAACACTGGGGGAATAACGGGGGGAGACAAGAGGAACACGGGGAATAACAGAAGGAACAAGGGAAATAATGGGGGGGGGGGGGCATGAGGAACACCGGGGGAATAACGGGGGGTGACAAAGGAACACTGGGGGAATAACGGGGGGAGACAAGAGAAACACTGGAGGGATTAAGGGAGGTGACAAGAGAAACACTGTGGGAATAAAGGGGGGTGACAAGAGAAACACTGGGTGAATAACGGGGGGTGACAAGAGGAACACGTGGGGAGACAAGAGGAACACTGGGGGAATAACGGGGGGTGACAAGAGAAACACTGGGGGAATAACGGGGGTGACAAGAGGAACACTGGAGGAATAACGGGGGGTGACAAGAGGAACACTGGGGGAATAACTGGGGGTGACAAGAGGAACACTGGGGGAATAACGGTGGGTTACAAGAGAAACACTGGGGGAATAACGGGGGGTGACAAGAGAAACACTGGGGGAATAACGGGGGGTGACAAGAGGAACACGGGGAATAACGGGGGGAGACAAGAGGAACACGGGGAATAACTGGGGATGACAAGAGGATCACAGAGGGAATAACTGGGGATGACAAGAGGAACACAGGGGAAATAATCGGGGGGAGACAAGAGGAACACAGGGGAAATAATGGGGGGATACAAGAGGAACACAGGGGGAATAATGGGGGGAGACAAGAGGAACACAGGGGGAATAATGGGGGGAGACAAGAGGAACACGGGGAATAACTGGCTATGACAAGAGGAACACGAGGAATAACAGACGGAACAAGGGAAATAATGGGGGGGGGGGCATGAGGAACACTGGGGGAATAACGGGGGGTGACAAAGGAACACTGGGGGAATAACGGCGGGAGACAAGAGAAACACTGGGGGATTAAGGGAGGTGACAAGAGAAACACTGGGGGAATAACGGGGGGTGACAAGAGAAACACTGGTGGAATAACGGGGTGTGACAAGAGGAACACGGGGAACAACGGGGGGAGACAAGAGGAACACTGGGGGAATAACGGGGGTGACAAGAGAAACACTGGGGGAATAACGAGGGTGACAAGAGGAACACTGGGGGAATAACGGGGGGTGACAAGAGAAACACTGGGTGAGTAAAGGGGGGTGACAAGAGGAACACGGGGAATAACGGGGGGAGACAAGAGGAACACTGGGGGAATAACGGGGGGTGACAAGAGAAACACTGGGGGAATAACGGGGGTGACAAGAGGAACACTGGGGGAATAACGGGGGGTGAAAGAGGAACACTGGGGGAATAACGGGGGGGTGACAAGAGGAACACTAGGGGAATAACGGGGGGTGACAAGAGAAACACTGGGGGAATAATGGGGGGGAGACAAGAGGAACACAGGGGGAATAATGGGGGGAGACAAGAGGAACACGGGGAATAACGGGGGGAGACAAGAGGAACACGGGGAATAACTGGGGATGACAAGAGGAACACAGAGGGAATAACTGGGGATAACAAGAGGAACACTTGGGGAATAACTGGGGATGACAAGTGGAACACAGAGGGAATAACAGAAGGAACAAGGGAAATAATGGGGGGGGGGGGCATGAGGAACACTGGGGGAATAACGGGGGGTGACAAAGGAACACTGGGGGTATAACGGGGGGAGACAAGAGAAACACTGGGGGGATTAAGGGAGGTGACAAGAGAAACACTGGGGGAATAACGGGGGGTGACAAGAGAAACACTGGGTGAATAACGGGGGGTGACAAGAGGAACACGGGGAATAACGGGGGTGACAAGAGGAACACTGGGGGAATAACGGGGGGTGACAAGAGGAACACTGGGGGAATAATGGGGGGTGACAAGAGGAACACTGGGGGAATAATGGGGGGTGACAAGAGAAACACTGGGGGAATAATGGGGGGGAGACAAGAGGAACACAGGGGGAATAATGGGGGGAGACAAGAGGAACACGGGGAATAATGGGGGGAGACAAGAGGAACACGGGGAATAATGGGGGGAGACAAGAGGAACACGGGGAATAACTGGGGATGACAAGAGGAACACAGAGGGAATAACTGGGGATGACAAGAGGAACACTTGGGGAATAACTGGGGATGACAAGAGGAACACAGAGGGAATAACAGAAGGAACAAAGGGAATAATGGGGGGAGACAAGAGGAACACTGGGGTAATAACGGGGGTAGACAAGAGGAACACAGGGGGAATAATGGGGGGAGACAAGAGGAACACTGTGGGAATAATGGGGGGAGACAAGAGGAACACTGGGGGAATAACGGGGGGAGACAAGAGGAACACGGGGAATAACAGAAGGAACAAGGGAAATAATGGGGGGGGGCATGAGGAACACTGGGGGAATAACGGGGGGTGACAAAGGAACACTGGGGGAATAACGGGGGGAGACAAGAGGAACACTGGAGGGATTAAGGGAGGTGACAAGAGAAACACTGGGGGAATAACGGGGGGTGACAAGAGAAACACTGGGTGAATGACGGGGGGTGACAAGAGGAACACGGGGAATAACGGGGGGAGACAAGAGGAACACGGGGAACAACGGGGGGAGACAAGAGGAACACTGGGGGAATAACGGGGGTGACAAGAGAAACACTGGGGGAATAACGAGGGTGACAAGAGGAACACTGGGGGAATAACGGGGGGTGACAAGAGAAACACTGGGTGAGTAAAGGGGGGTGACAAGAGGAACACGGGGAATAACGGGGGGAGACAAGAGGAACACTGGGGGAATAACGGGGGGTGACAAGAGAAACACTGGGGGAATAACGGGGGTGACAAGAGGAACACTGGGGGAATAACGGGGGGTGAAAGAGGAACACTGGGGGAATAACGGGGGGGTGACAAGAGGAACACTAGGGGAATAACGGGGGGTGACAAGAGAAACACTGGGGGAATAATGGGGGGGAGACAAGAACACAGGGGGAATAATGGGGGGAGACAAGAGGAACACGGGGAATAACGGGGGGAGACAAGAGGAACACGGGGAATAACTGGGGATGACAAGAGGAACACAGAGGGAATAACTGGGGATAACAAGAGGAACACTTGGGGAATAACTGGGGATGACAAGTGGAACACAGAGGGAATAACAGAAGGAACAAGGGAAATAATGGGGGGGGGGGCATGAGGAACACTGGGGGAATAACGGGGGGTGACAAAGGAACACTGGGGGTATAACGGGGGGAGACAAGAGAAACACTGGGGGGATTAAGGGAGGTGACAAGAGAAACACTGGGGGAATAACGGGGGGTGACAAGAGAAACACTGGGTGAATAACGGGGGGTGACAAGAGGAACACGGGGAATAACGGGGGTGACAAGAGGAACACTGGGGGAATAACGGGGGGTGACAAGAGGAACACTGGGGGAATAATGGGGGGTGACAAGAGGAACACTGGGGGAATAATGGGGGGTGACAAGAGAAACACTGGGGGAATAATGGGGGGGAGACAAGAGGAACACAGGGGGAATAATGGGGGGAGACAAGAGGAACACGGGGAATAACGGGGGGAGACAAGAGGAACACGGGGAATAACTGGGGATGACAAGAGGAACACAGAGGGAATAACTGGGGATGACAAGAGGAACACTTGGGGAATAACTGGGGATGACAAGAGGAACACAGAGGGAATAACAGAAGGAACAAAGGGAATAATGGGGGGAGACAAGAGGAACACTGGGGTAATAACGGGGGTAGACAAGAGGAACACAGGGGGAATAATGGGGGGAGACAAGAGGAACACTGTGGGAATAATGGGGGGAGACAAGAGGAACACGGGGAATAACAGAAGGAACAAGGGAAATAATGGGGGGGGCATGAGGAACACTGGGGGAATAACGGGGGGTGACAAAGGAACACTGGGGGAATAACGGGGGGTGACAAAGGAACACTGGGGGAATAACGGGGGGAGACAAGAGGAACACTGGAGGGATTAAGGGAGGTGACAAGAGAAACACTGGGGGAATAACGGGGGGTGACAAGAGAAACACTGGGTGAATGACGGGGGGTGACAAGAGGAACACGGGGAATAACGGGGGGAGACAAGAGGAACACTGGGGGAATAACGGGGGGTGACAAGAGAAACACTGGGGGAATAACGGGGGTGACAAGAGGAACACTGGAGGAATAACGGGAGGTGACAAGAGGAACACTGGGGGAATAACGGGGGGTGACAAGAGGAACACTGGGGGAATAACGGGGGGTGACAAGAGGAACACTGGGGGAATAACGGGGGGTGACAAGAGAAACACTGGGGGAATAACGGGGGGTGACAAGAGAAACACTGGGGGAATAACGGGGGGTGACAAGAGGAACACGGGTAATAACGGGGGGAGACAAGAGGAACACGGGGAATAACTGGGGATGACAAGAGGATCACAGAGGGAATAACTGGGGATGACAAGAGGAACACAGGGGAAATAATCGGGGGGGAGACAAGAGGAACACAGGGGAAATAATGGGGGGAGACAAGAGGAACACAGGGGGAATAATGGGGGGAGACAAGAGGAACACAGGGGTAATAATGGGGGGAGACAAGAGGAACACGGGGAATAACGGGGGGAGACAAGAGGAACACGGGGAATAACTGGGGATGACAAGAGGAACACAGAGTGAATAACTGGGGATGACAAGAGGAACACAGAGGGAATAACAGAAGGAACAAAGGGGGAATAATGGGGGGAGACAAGAGGAACACTGGGGTAATAACGGGGGGAGACAAGAGGAACACGGGAATAATGGGGGGAGACAAGAGGAACACTGGGGGAATAATGGGGGGAGATAAGAGGAACACTGGGGGAATAACGGGGGGAAACAAGAGGAACACAGGGAATAACAGAAGGAACAAAGGGGAAATAATGGGTGGGGGACAAGAGGAACACTGGGGGAATAACGGGGGGTGACAAAGGAACACTGGGGGAATAACGGGGGGAGGCAAGCGAAACACTAAGGGAAAAACGGGTGGTGACAAGAGAAACACTGGGGGAACAACGGGGGGGTGAAAAGAGAAACACTGGGGGAATAACGGGGGGTGACAAGAGGAACACGGGGAATAACGGGGGGAGACAAGAGGAACACTGGGGGAATAACGGGGGGGTGACAAGAGAAACACTGGGGGAATAACGGGGGGCGACAAGAGGAACACTGGGGGAATAACGGGGGGGTGACAAGAGGAACACTGGGGGAATAATGGGGGGTGACAAGAGGAACACTGGGGGAATAACGGAGGGTGACAAGAGAAACACTGGGGGAATAACGGGGGGTGACAAGAGAAACACTGGGTGAATAACGGGGGGTGACAAGAGGAACACGGGGAATAACGGGGGGAGACAAGAGGAACACTGGGGGAATAACGGGGGGTGACAAGAGAAACACTGGGGGAATAACGGGGGTGACAAGAGGAACGCTGGAGGAATAACGGGGGTGACAAGCGGAACACAGGGGGAATAACGGGGGGGTGACAAGAGGAACACTGGGGGAATAATGGGGGGTGACAAGAGGAACACTGGGGGAATAACGGAGGGTGACAAGAGAAACACTGGGGGAATAACGGGGGGTGACAAGAGAAACACTGGGAGAATAACGGGGGCTGACAAGAGGAACACAGGGAATAATGGGGGGAGACAAGAGGAACACAGAGAATAACTGGGGATGACGAGGAACACATAGGGAATAACTGGGGATGACAAGAGGAACACAGAGTGAATAGCAGAAGGAACAAAGGGGGAATAATGGGGGGAGACAAGAGGAACACTGGGGGAATAATGGGGGGTGACAAGAGGAACACAGGGGGAATAACAGAAGGAACAAAGGGGAAATAATGGGAGGGGGGACAAGAGGAACACTGGGGGAATAACGGGGGGTGACAAGAGGAACACTGGGGGAATAACGGGGGGAGACAAGAGGAACACAGGGGGAATAACAGAAGGAACAAAGGGGAAATAATGGGGAGGAAACAAGAGGAACACTGGGGGAATAACGGGGGGTGACAAGAGGAACACTGGGGAAATAACAGGGGGGGGGGACAAGATGAACACTGGGGGAATAACGGGGGTGACAAAGGAACACTGGGGGAATAACGGGGGTGGCAAGAGGAACACTGGGGGAATAACGGGGGGTGACAAGAGGAACACTGGGGGAATAACCGGGGGTGACAAGAGAAACACTGGAGGAATAACAGAAGGAACAAAGGGGAAATAATGGGGTGGGGACAAGAGGAACACTGGGGGAATAACGGGGGGTGACAAGAGGAACACAGGGGGAATAACAGAAGGAACAAAGGGGAAATAATGGGGGGGAGACAAGAGGAACACTGGGGGAATAACTGGGGGGCGACAAGAGAAACACTGGGGGAATAACGGGGGGTGTCAAGAGAAACACTGGGGGAATAACGGGGGGGTGACAAGAGGAACACAGGGAATAACGGGGGAAGACAAGAGGAACACGGGGAATAACTGGGGATGACAAGAGGAACACAGAGGGAATAACTGGGGATGACAAGAGGAACACAGGGGAAATAATGGGGGGGAGACAAGAGGAACACAGGGGAAATAATGGGGGGGAGACGAGAGGAACACAGGGGGAATAACGGGGGGTGACAAGAGGAACACAGGGAATAACGGGGGAAGACAAGAGGAACACGGGGAATAACGGGATGACAAGAGGAACACAGAGGGAATAACAGAAGGAACAAAGGGGGAATAATGGGGGGAGACAAGAGGAACACTGGGGTAATAACGGGGGGAGACAAGAGGAACACTGGGGGAATAATGGGGGGGAGACAAGAGGAACACGGGGAATAACTGGGGATGACAAGAGGAACACAGAGGGAATAACTGGGCATGACAAGGGGAACACAGAGGGAATACCTGAGGATGACAAGAGGAACACTGGGGGAATAACTGGGGATGACAAGAGGAACACAGAGGGAATAACAGAAGGAACAAAGGGGGAATATCGGGGGGAGACAAGAGGAACACATGGGGAATAATGGGGGGAGACAAGAGGAACACTGGGGGAAGAATGGGGGGAGACAAGAGTAACACTGGGGGAATAACGGGGGGAGACAAGAAGAACACGGGAATAACAGAAGGAACAAAGGGGAAATAATGGGGGGGACAAGAGGAACACTGGGGGAATAACGGGGGGTGACAAAGGAACACTGGGGGAATAACGGGGGGAGACAAGAGAAACACTGGGGGAATAACGGGGGGGGGGGGGTGACAAGAGAAACACTGGAGGAATAACGGGGGGTGACAAGAGAAACACTGGGGGAATAACGGGGGGTGACAAGAGGACCACGGGGAATAACGGGGGGAGACAAGAGGAACACTGGGGGAATAACGGGGGTGACAAGAGAAACACTGGGTGAATAACGGGGGTGACAAGAGGAACACTGGGGGAATAACGGGGGGTGACAAGAGGAACACTGGGGGAATAACGGGGGTGACAAGAGGAACACTGGGGGAATAACGGGGGGTGACAAGAGAAACACTGGGGGAATAACGGGGGGTGACAAGAGGAACACGGGGAATAACGGGGGAAAACAAGAGGAACACTGGGAATAACTGGGGATGACAAGAGGAACACAGAGGGAATAACTGGGGATGACAAGAGGAACACAGGGGAAATAATGGGGGGGATACAAGAGGAACACGGGGAATAATGGGGGGGGAGACAAGAGGAACACAGGGGGAATAATGGGGGGAGACAAGAGGAACACGGGGAATAACTGGGGATGACAAGAGGAACACAGAGGGAATAACTGGGGATGACAAGAGGAACACTTGGGGAATAACTGGGGATGACAAGAGGAACACAGAGGGAATAACAGAAGGAACAAAGGGAATAATGGGGGGAGACAAGAGGAACACTGGGGTAATAACGGGGGGAGACAAGAGGAACACAGGGGGAATAATGGGGGGAGACAAGAGGAACACTGTGGGAATAATGGGGGGAGACAAGAGGAACACTGGGGGAATAATGGGGGGAGACAAGAGGAACACGGGGAATAACAGAAGGAACAAGGGAAATAATGGGGGGGGGGCATGAGGAACACTGGGGGAATAACGGGGGGTGACAAAGGAACACTGGGGGAATAACGGGGGTGACAAGTGGAACACTGGAGGAATAACGGGGGGTGACAAGAGGAACACTGGGGGAATAACGGGGGGTGACAAGAGGAACACTGGGGGAATAACGGGGGGTTACAAGAGAAACACTGGGGGAATAACGGGGGGTGACAAGAGAAACACTGGGGGAATAACGGGGGGTGACAAGAGGAACACGGGGAATAACGGGGGGAGACAAGAGGAACACGGGGAATAACTGGGGATGACAAGAGGATCACAGAGGGAATAACTGGGGATGACAAGAGGATCACAGGGGAAATAATCGGGGGGAGACAAGAGGAACACAGGGGAAATAATGGGGGGATACAAGAGGAACACAGGGGGAATAATGGGGGGAGACAAGAGGAACACAGGGGGAATAATGGGGGGAGACAAGAGGAACACGGGGAATAACTGGCTATGACAAGAGGAACACGGGGAATAACAGACGGAACAAGGGAAATAATGGGGGGGGGGCATGAGGAACACTGGGGGAATAACGGGGGGTGACAAAGGAACACTGGGGGAATAACGGCGGGAGACAAGAGAAACACTGGGGGGATTAAGGGAGGTGACAAGAGAAACACTGGGGGAATAACGGGGGGTGACAAGAGAAACACTGGGTGAATAACGGGGGGTGACAAGAGGAACACGGGGAATAACGGGGGGAGACAAGAGGAACACTGGGGGAATAACGGGGGGTGACAAGAGAAACACTGGGGGAATAACGGGGGTGACAAGAGGAACGCTGGAGGAATAACGGGGGTGACAAGCGGAACACAGGGGGAATAATGGGGGGTGACAAGAGAAACACTGGGGGAATAATGGGGGGTGACAAGAGAAACACTGGGGGAATAACGGAGGGTGACAAGAGGAACACGGGTAATAACGGGGGGAGACAAGAGGAACACGGGGAAAAACTGGGGATGACAAGAGGATCACAGAGAGAATAACTGGGGATGACAAGAGGAACACTGGGGAAATAATCGGGGGGAGACAAGAGGAACACAGGGGAAATAATGGGGGGAGACAAGAGGAACACAGGGGGAATAATGGGGGGAGACAAGAGGAACACAGGGGTAATAACGGGGGGAGACAAGAGGAACACCGGGAATAACTGGGGATGACAAGAGGAACACAGAGTGAATAACTGGGGATGACAAGAGGAACACAGAGGGAATAACAGAAGGAACAAAGGGGGAATAATGGGGGGAGACAAGAGGAACACTGGGGTAATAACGGGGGGAGACAAGAGGAACACGGGGAATAATGGGGGGAGACAAGAGGAACACTGGGGGAATAATGGGGGTAGATAAGAGGAACACTGGGGGAATAACGGGGGGAAACAAGAGGAACACAGGGAATAACAGAAGGAACAAAGGGGAAATAATGGGTGGGGGACAAGAGGAACACTGGGGGAATAACGGGGGGTGACAAAGGAACACTGGGGGAATAACGGGGGGAGGCAAGCGAAACACTAAGGGAAAAACGGGTGGTGACAAGAGAAACACTGGGGGAACAACAGGGGGTGACAAGAGAAACACTGGGGGAATAACGGAGGGTGACTAGAGGAACACGGGGAATAACGGGGGGAGACAAGAGGAACACTGGGGGAATAACGGGGGGGTGACAAGAGAAACACTGGGGGAATAACGGGGGGCGACAAGAGGAACACTGGGGGAATAACGGGGGGGTGACAAGAGGAACACTGGGGGAATAATGGGGGGTGACAAGAGGAACACTGGGGGAATAACGGAGGGTGACAAGAGAAACACTGGGGGAATAACGGGGGGTGACAAGAGAAACACTGGGGGAATAACGGGGGCTGACAAGAGGAACACAGGGAATAAGGGGGGGAGACAAGAGGAACACGGAGAATAACTGGGGATGACGAGGAACACATAGGGAATAACTGGGGATGACAAGAGGAACACAGAGTGAATAGCAGAAGGAACAAAGGGGGAATAATGGGGGGAGACAAGAGGAACACTGGGGGAATAATGGGGGGTGACAAGAGGAACACAGGGGGAATAACAGAAGGAACAAAGGGGAAATAATGGGAGGGGGGACAAGAGGAACACTGGGGGAATAACGGGGGGTGACAAGAGGAACACTGGGGGAATAACGGGGGGAGACAAGAGGAACACAGGGGGAATAACAGAAGGAACAAAGGGGAAATAATGGGGAGGAGACAAGAGGAACACTGGGGGAATAACGGGGGGTGACAAGAGGAACACTGGGGAAATAACGGGGACGATGACAAGATGAACACTGGGGGAGTAACGGGGGTGACAAAGGAACACTGGGGGAATAACGGGGGTGGCAAGAGGAACACTGGGGGAATAACAGGGGGTGACAAGAGGAACACTGGGGGAATTACCGGGGGTGACAAGAGAAACACTGGGGGAATAACAGAAGGAACAAAGGGGAAATAATGGGGTGGGGACAAGAGGAACACTGGGGGAATAACGGGGGGTGACAAGAGGAACACAGGGGGAATAACAGAAGGAACAAGGGGGAAATAATGGGGGGGAGACAAGAGGAACACTGGGGGAATAACGGGGGGGCGACAAGAGAAACACTGGGGGAATAACGGGGGGTGACAAGAGAAACACTGGGGGAATAACGGGGGGTGACGAGAAACACTGGGGGAATAACGGGGGGTGACAAGAGGAACACAGGGAATAACGGGGGAAGACAAGAGGAACACGGGGAATAACTGGGGATGACAAGAGGAACACAGAGGGAATAACTGGGGATGACAAGAGGAACACAGGGGAAATAATGGGGGGGAGACAAGAGGAACACAGGGGAAATAATGGGGGGGAGACGAGAGGAACACAGGGGGAATAACGGGGGGTGACAAGAGGAACACAGGGAATAACGGGGGAAGACAAGAGGAACACGGGGAATAACGGGATGACAAGAGGAACACAGAGGGAATAACTGGGGATGACAAGAGGAACACAGAGGGAATAACAGAAGGAACAAAGGGGGAATAATGGGGGGAGACAAGAGGAACACTGGGGTAATAACGGGGGGGAGACAAGAGGAACACTGGGGGAATAATGGGGGGGAGACAAGAGGAAAACGGGGAATCACGGGGGGAGACAAGAGGAACACGGGGAATAACTGGGGATGACAAGAGGAGCACAGAGGGAATAACTGGGCATGACAAGGGGAACACAGAGGGAATAACTGGGGGTGACAAGAGGAACACTGGGGGAATAACTGGGGATGACATGAGGAACACAGAGGGAATAACAGAAGGAACAAAGGGGGAATATCGGGGGGAGACAAGAGGAACACATGGGGAATAATGGGGGGAGACAAGAGGAACACTGGGGGAAGAATGGGGGGAGACAAGAGTAACACTGGGGGAATAACGGGGGGAGACAAGAAGAACACGGGAATAACAGAAGGAACAAAGGGGAAATAATGGGGGGGACAAGAGGAACACTGGGGGAATAACGGGGGGTGACAAAGGAACACTGGGGGAATAACGGGGGGAGACAAGAGAAACACTGGGGGAATAACGGTGGGTGACAAGAGAAACACTGGAGGAATAACGGGGGGTGACAAGAGAAACACTGGGGGAATAACGGGGGGTGACAAGAGGAACACGGGGAATAACGGGGGGAGACAAGAGGAACACTGGGGGAATAACGGGGGTGACAAGAGAAACACTGGGTGAATAACGGAGGTGACAAGAGGAACACTGGGGGAATAACGGGGGGTGACAAGAGGAACACTGGGGGAATAACGGGGGTGACAAGAGGAACACTGGGGGAATAACGGGGGGTGACAAGAGAAACACTGGGGGAATAACGGGGTGTGACAAGAGGAACACGGGAAATACCGGGGGAAGACAAGAGGAACACTGGGAATAACTGGGGATGACAAGAGGAACACAGGGGAAATAAATGGGGGGAGATAAGAGGAACACAGGGGAAATAATGGGGGGGAGACAAGAGGAACACGGGGAATAATGGGGGGGGGGGACAAGAGGAACACAGGGGGAATAATGGGGGGAGACAAGAGGAACACGGGGAATAACTGGGGATGACAAGAGGAACACAGAGGAAAAAACTGGGGATGACAAGAGGAACACTTGGGGAATAACTGGGGATGACAAGAGGAACACAGAGGGAATAACAGAAGGAACAAAGGGAATAATGGGGGGAGACAAGAGGAACACTGGGGTAATAACGGGGGGAGACAAGAGGAACACAGGGGGAATAATGGGGGGAGACAAGAGGAACACTGTGGGAATAATGGGGGGAGACAAGAGGAACACTGGGGGAATAACGGGGGGAGACAAGAGGAACACGGGGAATAACAGAAGGAACAAGGGAAATAATGGGGGGGGCATGAGGAACACTGGGGGAATAACGGGGGGTGACAAAGGAACACTGGGGGAATAACGGGGGGAGACAAGAGGAACACTGGAGGGATTAAGGGAGGTGACAAGAGAAACACTTGGGGAATAACGGGGGGTGACAAGAGAAACACTTGGTGAATAACGGGGGGTGACAAAGGAACACGGGGAATAACGGGGGTGACAAGAGGAACACTGGAGGAATAACGGGGGGTGACAAGAGGAACACTGGGGGAATAACGGGGGGTGACAAGAGGAACACTGGGGGAATAACGGGGGGTTACAAGAGAAACACTGGGGGAATAACGGGGGGTGACAAGAGAAACACTGGCGGAATAACGGGGGGTGACAAGAGGAACACGAGGAATAACGGGGGGAGACAAGAGGAACACGGGGAATAACTGGGGATGACAAGAGGATCACAGAGGGAATAACTGGGGATGACAAGAGGATCACAGGGGAAATAATCGGGGGGAGACAAGAGGAACACAGGGGAAATAATGGGGGGATACAAGAGGAACACAGGGGGAATAATGGGGGGAGACAAGAGGAACACAGGGGGAATAATGGGGGGAGACAAGAGGAACACGGGGAATAACTGGCTATGACAAGAGGAACACGGGGAATAACAGACGGAACAAGGGAAATAATGGGGGGGGGGCATGAGGAACACTGGGGGAATAACGGGGGGTGACAAAGGAACACTGGGGGAATAACGGCGGGAGACAAGAGAAACACTGGGAGGATTAAGGGAGGTGACAAGAGAAACACTGGGGGAATAACGGGGGGTGACAAGAGAAACACTGGGTGAATAACGGGGGGTGACAAGAGGAACACGGGGAATAACGGGGGGAGACAAGAGGAACACTGGGGGAATAACGGGGGGTGACAAGAGAAACACTGGGGGAATAACGGGGGTGACAAGAGGAACGCTGGAGGAATAACGGGGGTGACAAGCGGAACACAGGGGGAATAACGGGGGGTGACAAGAGAAACACTGGGGGAATAATGGGGGGTGACAAGAGAAACACTGGGGGAATAACGGGGGGTGACAAGAGGAACACGGGTAATAACGGGGGGAGACAAGAGGAACACGGGGAATAACTGGGGATGACAAGAGGATCACAGAGGGAATAACTGGGGATGACAAGAGGAACACAGGGGAAATAATCGGGGGGAGACAAGAGGAACACAGGGGAAATAATGGGGGGAGATAAGAGGAACACAGGGGGAATAATGGGGGGAGACAAGAGGAACACAGGGGTAATAATGGGGGGAGACAAGAGGAACACGGGGAATAACGGGGGGGAGACAAGAGGAACACGGGGAATAACTGGGGATGACAAGAGGAACACAGAGTGAATAACTGGGGATGACAAGAGGAACACAGAGGGAATAAGAGAAGGAACAAAGGGGGAATAATGGGGGGAGACAAGAGGAACACTGGGGTAATAACGGGGGGAGACAAGAGGAACACGGGGAATAATGGGGGGAGACAAGAGGAACACTGGGGGAATAATGGGGGGAGATAAGAGGAACACTGGGGGAATAACGGGGGGAAACAAGAGGAACACAGGGAATAACAGAAGGAACAAAGGGGAAATAATGGGTGGGGGACAAGAGGAACACTGGGGGAATAACAGGGGGTGACAAAGGAACACTGGGGGAATAACGGGGGGAGGCAAGCGAAACACTAAGGGAAAAACGGGTGGTGACAAGAGAAACACTGGGGAACAACAGGGGGTGACAAGAGAAACACTGGGGGAATAACAGGGGGTGACTAGAGGAACACGGGGAATAACGGGGGGAGACAAGAGGAACACTGGGGGAATAACGGGGGGGGTGACAAGAGAAACACTGGGGGAATAACGGGGGGCGACAAGAGGAACACTGGGGGAATAACGGGGGGGTGACAAGAGGAACACTGGGGGAATAATGGGGGGTGACAAGAGGAACACTGGGGGAATAACGGAGGGTGACAAGAGAAACACTGGGGGAATAACGGGGGGTGACAAGAGAAACACTGGGGGAATAACGGGGGCTGACAAGAGGAACACAGGGAATAAGGGGGGAGACAAGAGGAACACGGAGAATAACTGGGGATGACGAGGAACACATAGGGAATAACTGGGGATGACAAGAGGAACACAGAGTGAATAGCAGAAGGAACAAAGGGGGAATAATGGGGGGAGACAAGAGGAACACTGGGGGAATAATGGGGGGTGACAAGAGGAACACAGGGGGAATAACAGAAGGAACAAAGGGGAAATAATGGGAGGGGGGACAAGAGGAACACGGGGAATAACGGGGTGACAAGAGGAACACTGGGGGAATAACGGGGGGAGACAAGAGGAACACAGGGGGAATAACAGAAGGAACAAAGGGGAAATAATGGGGAGGAGACAAGAGGAACACTGGGGGAATAACGGGGGGTGACAAGAGGAACACTGGGGAAATAACGGGGGGGGGGGACAAGATGAACACTGGGGGAATCACGGGGGTGACAAAGGAACACTGGGGGAATAACGGGGGTGGCAAGAGGAACACTGGGGGAATAACGGGGGGTGACAAGAGGAACACTGGGGGAATTACCGGGGGTGACAAGAGAAACACTGGGGGAATAACAGAAGGAACAAAGGGGAAATAATGGGGTGGGGACAAGAGGAACACTGGGGGAATAACGGGGGGTGACAAGAGGAACACAGGGGGAATAACAGAAGGAACAAAGGGGAAATAATGGGGGGGAGACAAGAGGAACACTGGGGGAATAACGGGGGGTGACAAGAGAAACTCTGGGGGAATAACGGGGGGTGACGAGAAACACTGGGGGAATAACGGGGGAGTGAAAAGAGGAACACAGGGAATAACGGGGGAAGACAAGAGGAACACAGGGAATAACTGGGGATGACAAGAGGAACACAGAGGGAATAACTGGGGATGACAAGAGGAACACAGGGGAAATAATGGGGGGGAGACAAGAGGAACACAGGGGAAATAATGGGGGGGAGACAAGAGGAACACAGGGGGAATAACGGGGGGTGACAAGAGGAACACAGGGAATAACGGGGGAAGACAAGAGGAACACGGGGAATAACGGGATGACAAGAGGAACACAGAGGGAATAACTGGGGATGACAAGAGGAACACAGAGGGAATAACAGAAGGAACAAAGGGGGAATAATGGGGGGAGACAAGAGGAACACTGGGGTAATAACGGGGGGGAGACAAGAGGAACACTGGGGGAATAATGGGGGGGAGACAAGAGGAACACTGGGGGAATAACGGGGGGAGACAAGAGGAAAACGGGGAATCACGGGGGGAGACAAGAGGAACACGGGGAATAACTGGGGATGACAAGAGGAACACAGAGGGAATAACTGGGCATGACAAGGGGAACACAGAGGGAATAACTGGGGATGACAAGAGGAACACTGGGGGAATAACTGGGGATGACAAGAGGAACACAGAGGGAATAACAGAAGGAACAAAGGGGGAATATCGGGGGGAGACAAGAGGAACACATGGGGAATAATGGGGGGAGACAAGAGGAACACTGGGGGAAGAATGGGGGGAGACAAGAGTAACACTGGGGGAATAACGGGGGGAGACAAGAAGAACACGGGAATAACAGAAGGAACAAAGGGGAAATGATGGGGGGGACAAGAGGAACACTGGGGGAATAACGGGGGGTGACAAAGGAACACTGGGGGAATTACGGGGGGAGACAAGAGAAACACTGGGGGAATAACGGGGGGTGACAAGAGAAACACTGGAGGAATAACGGGGGGTGACAAGAGAAACACTGGGGGAATAACGGGGGGTGACAAGAGGAACACGGGGAATAACGGGGGGAGACAAGAGGAACACTGGGGGAATAACGGGGGTGACAAGAGAAACACTGGGTGAATAACGGGGGTGACAAGAGGAACACTGGGGGAATAACGGGGGGTGACAAGAGGAACACTGGGGGAATAACGGGGGTGACAAGAGGAACACTGGGGGAATAACGGGGGGTGACAAGAGAAACACTGGGGGAATAACGGGGGGTGACAAGAGGAACACGGGGAATAACGGGGGAAGACAAGAGGAACACTGGGAATAACTGGGGATGACAAGAGGAACACAGAGGGAATAACTGGGGATGACAAGAGGAACACAGGGGAAATAAATGGGGGGAGATAAGAGGAACACAGGGGAAATAATGGGGGGGAGACAAGAGGAACACGGGGAATAATGGGGGGGGGGAGACAAGAGGAACACAGGGGGAATAATGGGGGGAGACAAGAGGAACACGGGGAATAACTGGGGATGACAAGAGGAACACAGAGGGAATAACTGGGGATGACAAGAGGAACACTTGGGGAATAACTGGGGATGACAAGAGGAACACAGAGGGAATAACAGAAGGAACAAAGGGAATAATGGGGGGAGACAAGAGGAACACTGGGGTAATAACGGGGGGAGACAAGAGGAACACAGGGGGAATAATGGGGGGAGACAAGAGGAACACTGTGGGAATAATGGGGGGAGACAAGAGGAACACTGGGGGAATAACGGGTGGAGACAAGAGGAACACGGGGAATAACAGAAGGAACAAGGGAAATAATGGGGGGGGGCATGAGGAACACTGGGGGAATAACGGGGGGAGACAAGAGGAACACTGGAGGGATTAAGGGAGGTGACAAGAGAAACACTGGGGGAATAACGGGGGGTGACAAGAGAAACACTGGGTGAATAACGGGGGGTGACAAGAGGAACACGGGGAATAACGGGGGTGACAAGAGGAACACTGGAGGAATAACGGGGGGTGACAAGAGGAACACTGGGGGAATAACGGGGGGTGACAAGAGGAACACTGGGGGAATAACGGGGGGTTACAAGAGAAACACTGGGGGAATAACGGGGGGTGACAAGAGAAACACTGGGGGAATAACGGGGGGTGACAAGAGGAACACGGGGAATAACGGGGGGAGACAAGAGGAACACGGAGAATAACTGGGGATGACAAGAGGATCACAGAGGGAATAACTGGGGATGACAAGAGGATCACAGGGGAAATAATCGGGGGGAGACAAGAGGAACACAGGGGAAATAATGGGGGGATACAAGAGGAACACAGGGGGAATAATGGGGGGAGACAAGAGGAACACAGGGGGAATAATGGGGGGAGACAAGAGGAACACGGGGAATAACTGGCTACGACAAGAGGAACACGGGGAATAACAGACGGAACAAGGGAAATAATGGGGGGGGGGGCATGAGGAACACTGGGGGAATAACGGGGGGTGACAAAGGAACACTGGGGGCATAACGGCGGGAGACAAGAGAAACACTGGGGGGATTAAGGGAGGTGACAAGAGAAACACTGGGGGAATAACGGGGGGTGACAAGAGAAACACTGGGTGAATAACGGGGGGTGACAAGAGGAACACGGGGAATAACGGGGGGAGACAAGAGGAACACTGGGGGAATAACGGGGGGTGACAAGAGAAACACTGGGGGAATAACGGGGGTGACAAGAGGAACGCTGGAGGAATAACGGGGGTGACAAGCGGAACACAGGGGGAATAACGGGGGGTGACAAGAGAAACACTGGGGGAATAATGGGGGGTGACAAGAGAAACACTGGGGGAATAACGGGGGGTGACAAGAGGAACACGGGTAATAACGGGGGGAGACAAGAGGAACACGGGGAATAACTGGGGATGACAAGAGGATCACAGAGGGAATAACTGGGGATGACAAGAGGAACACAGGGGAAATAATGGGGGGAGACAAGAGGAACACAGGGGAAATAATGGGGGGAGACAAGAGGAACACAGGGGGAATAATGGGGGGAGACAAGAGGAACACAGGGGTAATAATGGGGGGAGACAAGAGGAACACGGGGAATAACGGGGGGAGACAAGAGGAACTCGGGGAATAACTGGGGATGACAAGAGGAACACAGAGTGAATAACTGGGGATGACAAGAGGAACACAGAGGGAATAACAGAAGGAACAAAGGGGGAATAATGGGGGGAGACAAGAGGAACACTGGGGTAATAACGGGGGGAGATAAGAGGAACACAGGGAATAATGGGGGGAGACAAGAGGAACACTGGGGGAATAATGGGGGGAGATAAGAGGAACACTGGGGGAATAACGGGGGGAAACAAGAGGAACACAGGGAATAACAGAAGGAACAAAGGGGAAATAATGGGTGGGGGACAAGAGGAACACTGGGGGAATAACGGGGGGTGACAAAGGAACACTGGGGGAATAACGGGGGGAGGCAAGCGAAACACTAAGGGAAAAACGGGTGGTGACAAGAGAAACACTGGGGGAACAACGGGGGGTGACAAGAGAAACACTGGGGGAATAACGGGGGTGACAAGAGGAATACGGGGAATAACGGGGGGAGACAAGAGGAACACTGGGGAAATAACGGGGGGGGTGACAAGAGAAACACTGGGGGAATAACGGGGGGCGACAAGAGGAACACTGGGGGAATAACGGGGGGGTGACAAGAGGAACACTGGGGGAATAATGGGGGGTGACAAGAGGAACACAGGGAATAACTGGGGATGACAAGAGGAACACAGAGTGAATAGCAGAAGGAACAAAGGGGGAATAATGGGGGGAGACAAGAGGAACACTGGGGGAATAATGGGGGGTGACAAGAGGAACACAGGGGGAATAACAGAAGGAACAAAGGGGAAATAATGGGAGGGGGGACAAGAGGAACACTGGGGGAATAACGGGGGGTGACAAGAGGAACACTGGGGGAATAACGGGGGAGACAAGAGGAACACAGGGGGAATAACAGAAGGAACAAAGGGGAAATAATGGGGAGGAGACAAGAGGAACTCTGGGGGAATAACGGGGGGTGACAAGAGGAACACTGGGGAAATAACGGGGGGGGGGGGGACAAGATGAACACTGGGGGAATAACGGGGGTGACAAAGGAACACTGGGGGAATAACGGGGGTGGCAAGAGGAACACTGGGGGAATAACGGGGGGTGACAAGAGGAACACTGGGGGAATAACCGGGGGTGACAAGAGAAACACTGGGGGAATAACAGAAGGAACAAAGGGGAAATAATGGGGTGGGGACAAGAGGAACACTGGGGGAATAACGGGGGGTGACAAGAGGAACACAGGGGGAATAACAGAAGGAACAAAGGGGAAATAATGGGGGGGAGACAAGAGGAACACTGGGGGAATAACGGGGGGGCGACAAGAGAAACACTGGGGGAATAACGGGGGGTGACAAGAGAAACACTGGGGGAATAACGGGGGGTGACGAGAAACACTGGGGGAATAACAGGGGGGTGACAAGAGGAACACAGGGAATAACGGGGGAAGACAAGAGGAACACGGGGAATAACTGGGGATGACAAGAGGAACACAGAGGGAATAACTGGGGATGACAAGAGGAACACAGGGGAAATAATGGGGGGGAGACAAGAGGAACACAGGGGAAATAATGGGGGGGAGACGAGAGGAACACAGGGGGAATAACGGGGGGTGACAAGAGGAACATAGGGAATAACGGGGGAAGACAAGAGGAACACGGGGAATAACGGGATGACAAGAGGAACACAGAGGGAATAACTGGGGATGACAAGAGGAACACAGAGGGAATAACAGAAGGAACAAAGAGGGAATAATGGGCGGAGACAAGAGGAAAACTGGGGTAATAACGGGGGGGAGACAAGAGGAACACTGGGGAAATAACGGGGGGGGTGACAAGAGAAACACTGGGGGAATAACGGGGGGCGACAAGAGGAACACTGGGGGAATAACGGGGGGGTGACAAGAGGAACACTGGGGGAATAATGGGGGGTGACAAGAGGAACACAGGGAATAACTGGGGATGACAAGAGGAACACAGAGTGAATAGCAGAAGGAACAAAGGGGGAATAATGGGGGGAGACAAGAGGAACACTGGGGGAATAATGGGGGGTGACAAGAGGAACACAGGGGGAATAACAGAAGGAACAAAGGGGAAATAATGGGAGGGGGGACAAGAGGAACACTGGGGGAATAACGGGGGGTGACAAGAGGAACACTGGGGGAATAACGGGGGAGACAAGAGGAACACAGGGGGAATAACAGAAGGAAGAAAGGGGAAATAATGGGGAGGAGACAAGAGGAACTCTGGGGGAATAACGGGGGGTGACAAGAGGAACACTGGGGAAATAACGGGGGGGGGGGGGACAAGATGAACACTGGGGGAATAACGGGGGTGACAAAGGAACACTGGGGGAATAACGGGGGTGGCAAGAGGAACACTGGGGGAATAACGGGGGGTGACAAGAGGAACACTGGGGGAATAACCGGGGGTGACAAGAGAAACACTGGGGGAATAACAGAAGGAACAAAGGGGAAATAATGGGGTGGGGACAAGAGGAACACTGGGGGAATAACGGGGGGTGACAAGAGGAACACAGGGGGAATAACAGAAGGAACAAAGGGGAAATAATGGGGGGGAGACAAGAGGAACACTGGGGGAATAACGGGGGGGCGACAAGAGAAACACTGGGGGAATAACGGGGGGTGACAAGAGAAACACTGGGGGAATAACGGGGGGTGACGAGAAACACTGGGGGAATAACGGGGGGGTGACAAGAGGAACACAGGGAATAACGGGGGAAGACAAGAGGAACACGGGGAATAACTGGGGATGACAAGAGGAACACAGAGGGAATAACTGGGGATGACAAGAGGAACACAGGGGAAATAATGGGGGGGAGACAAGAGGAACACAGGGGAAATAATGGGGGGGAGACGAGAGGAACACAGGGGGAATAACGGGGGGTGACAAGAGGAACATAGGGAATAACGGGGGAAGACAAGAGGAACACGGGGAATAACGGGATGACAAGAGGAACACAGAGGGAATAACTGGGGATGACAAGAGGAACACAGAGGGAATAACAGAAGGAACAAAGAGGGAATAATGGGCGGAGACAAGAGGAAAACTGGGGTAATAACGGGGGGGAGACAAGAGGAACACTGGGGGAATAATGGGGGGGAGACAAGAGGAACACTGGGGGAATAACGGGGGGAGACAAGAGGAAAACGGGGAATCACGGGGGGAGACAAGAGGAACACGGGGAATAACTGGGGATGACAAGAGGAACACAGAGGGAATAACTGGGCATGACAAGGGGAACACAGAGGGAATAACTGGGGATGACAAGAGGAACACTGGGGGAATAACTGGGGATGACAAGAGGAACACAGAGGGAATAACAGAAGGAACAAAGGGGGAATATCGGGGGGAGACAAGAGGAACACATGGGGAATAATGGGGGGAGACAAGAGGAACACTGGGGGAAGAATGGGGGGAGACAAGAGTAACACTGGGGGAATAACGGGGGGAGACAAGAAGAACACGGGAATAACAGAAGGAACAAAGGGGAAATAATGGGGGGGACAAGAGGAACACTGGGGGAATAACGGGGGGTGACAAAGGAACACTGGGGGAATAACGGGGGGAGACAAGAGAAACACTGGGGGAATAACGGGGGGTGACAAGAGAAACACTGGAGGAATAACGGGGGGTGACAAGAGAAACACTGGGGGAATAACGGGGGGTGACAAGAGGAACACGGGGAATAACGGGGGGAGACAAGAGGAACACTGGGGGAATAACGGGGGTGACAAGAGAAACACTGGGTGAATAACGGGGGTGACAAGAGGAACACTGGGGGAATAACGGGGGTGACAAGAGGAACACTGGGGGAATAACGGGGGTGACAAGAGGAACACTGGGGGAATAACGGGGGGTGACAAGAGAAACACTGGGGGAATAACGGGGGTTGACAAGAGGAACACGGGGAATAACGGGGGAAGACAAGAGGAACACTGGGAATAACTGGGGATGACAAGAGGAACACAGAGGGAATAACTGGGGATGACAAGAGGAACACAGGGGAAATAAATGGGGGGAGATAAGAGGAACACAGGGGAAATAATGGGGGGGGAGACAAGAGGAACACGGGGAATAATGGGGGGGGAGACAAGAGGAACACAGGGGGAATAATGGGGGGAGACAAGAGGAACACTTGGGGAATAACTAGGGATGACAAGAGGAACACAGAGGGAATAACAGAAGGAACAAAGGGGGAATAATGGGGGGATACAAGAGGAACGCTGGGGTAATAACGGGGGGAGACAAGAGGAACACAGGGGGAAT
This sequence comes from Pseudophryne corroboree, assembly GCF_028390025.1. Taxonomy (NCBI): domain Eukaryota; kingdom Metazoa; phylum Chordata; class Amphibia; order Anura; family Myobatrachidae; genus Pseudophryne; species Pseudophryne corroboree. The sequence continues at coordinate 86,102,884 of NC_086451.1, forward strand.
AATGGGGGGCGAAAAGTGGAACACTGTGGGAATAATGGGGGGAGACAAGAGGAACAGTGGGGGAATAATGGGGGGTGACAAGATGAACACAGGGGGAATAACAGAAGGAACAAAGGGGAAATAATGGGGGGGGGGACAAGAGGAACACTGGGGGAATAATGGGGGGAGACAAGTGGAACACAGGGGGAATAACAGAAGGAACACGGGGAATAACGGGGGAAGACAAGAGGAACACTGGGAATAACTGGGGATGACAAGAGGAACACAGAGGGAATAACTGGGGATGACAAGAGGAACACAGGGGGAATAACGGGGGGTGACAAAGGAACACTGGGGGAATAACGGGGGGAGACAAGAGAAACACTGGGGGAATAACGGGGGGGTGACAAGAGAAACACTGGAGGAATAACGGGGGGTGACAAGAGAAACACTGGGGGAATAACGGGGGGTGACAAGAGGACCACGGGAAATAACGGGGGGAGACAAGAGGAACACTGGGGGAATAACGGGGGTGACAAGAGAAACACTGGGTGAATAACGGGGGTGACAAGAGGAACACTGGGGGAATAACGGGGGGTGACAAGAGGAACACTGGGGGAATAACGGGGGTGACAAGAGGAACACTGGGGGAATAACGGGGGGTGACAAGAGAAACACTGGGGGAATAACGGGGGGTGACAAGAGGAACACGGGGAATAACGGGGGAAGACAAGAGGAACACTGGGAATAACTGGGGATGACAAGAGGAACACAGAGGGAATAACTGGGGATGACAAGAGGAACACAGGGGAAATAAATGGGGGGAGATAAGAGGAACACAGGGGAAATAATGGGGGGGAGACAAGAGGAACACGGGGAATAATGGGGGGGGAGACAAGAGGAACACAGGGGGAATAATGGGGGGAGACAAGAGGAACACGGGGAATAACTGGGGATGACAAGAGGAACACAGAGGGAATAACTGGGGATGACAAGAGGAACACTTGGGGAATAACTGGGGATGACAAGAGGAACACAGAGGGAATAACAGAAGGAACAAAGGGAATAATGGGGGGAGACAAGAGGAACACTGGGGTAATAACGGGGGGAGACAAGAGGAACACAGGGGGAATAATGGGGGGAGACAAGAGGAACACTGTGGGAATAATGGGGGGAGACAAGAGGAACACTGGGGGAATAACGGGGGGAGACAAGAGGAACACGGGGAATAACAGAAGGAACAAGGGAAATAATGGGGGGGGGGGCATGAGGAACACTGGGGGAATAACGGGGGGTGACAAAGGAACACTGGGGGAATAACGGGGGGAGACAAGAGGAACACTGGAGGGATTAAGGGAGGTGACAAGAGAAACACTTGGGGAATAACGGGGGGTGACAAGAGAAACACTGGGTGAATAACGGGGGGTGACAAGAGGAACACGGGGAATAACGGGGGTGACAAGTGGAACACTGGAGGAATAACGGGGGGTGACAAGAGGAACACTGGGGGAATAACGGGGGGTGACAAGAGGAACACTGGGGGAATAACGGGGGGTTACAAGAGAAACACTGGGGGAATAACGGGGGGTGACAAGAGAAACACTGGGGGAATAACGGGGGGTGACAAGAGGAACACGGGGAATAACGGGGGGAGACAAGAGGAACACGGGGAATAACTGGGGATGACAAGAGGATCACAGAGGGAATAACTGGGGATGACAAGAGGATCACAGGGGAAATAATCGGGGGGAGACAAGAGGAACACAGGGGAAATAATGGGGGGATACAAGAGGAACACAGGGGGAATAATGGGGGGAGACAAGAGGAACACAGGGGGAATAATGGGGGGAGACAAGAGGAACACGGGGAATAACTGGCTATGACAAGAGGAACACGGGGAATAACAGACGGAACAAGGGAAATAATGGGGGGGGCATGAGGAACACTGGGGGAATAACGGGGGGTGACAAAGGAACACTGGGGGAATAACGGGGGGAGGCAAGCGAAACACTAAGGGAAAAACGGGTGGTGACAAGAGAAACACTGGGGGAACAACAGGGGGTGACAAGAGAAACACTGGGGGAATAACGGAGGGTGACTAGAGGAACACGGGGAATAACGGGGGGAGACAAGAGGAACACTGGGGGAATAACGGGGGGGTGACAAGAGAAACACTGGGGGAATAACGGGGGGCGACAAGAGGAACACTGGGGGAATAACGGGGGGGTGACAAGAGGAACACTGGGGGAATAATGGGGGGTGACAAGAGGAACACTGGGGGAATAACGGGGGGTGACAAGATAAACACTGGGGGAATAACGGGGGCTGACAAGAGGAACACAGGGAATAAGGGGGGGAGACAAGAGGAACACGGAGAATAACTGGGGATGACGAGGAACACATAGGGAATTACTGGGGATGACAAGAGGAACACAGAGTGAATAGCAGAAGGAACAAAGGGGGAATAATGGGGGGAGACAAGAGGAACACTGGGGGAATAATGGGGGGTGACAAGAGGAACACAGGGGGAATAACAGAAGGAACAAAGGGGAAATAATGGGAGGGGGGACAAGAGGAACACTGGGGGAATAACGGGGGGTGACAAGAGGAACACTGGGGGAATAACGGGGGGAGACAAGAGGAACACAGGGGGAATAACAGAAGGAACAAAGGGGAAATAATGGGAGGGGGGACAAGAGGAACACTGGGGAAATAACGGGGACGACGACAAGATGAACACTGGGGGAATAACGGGGGTGACAAAGGAACACTGGGGGAATAACGGGGGTGGCAAGAGGAACACTGGGGGAATAACAGGGGGTGACAAGAGGAACACTGGGGGAATTACCGGGGGTGACAAGAGAAACACTGGGGGAATAACAAAAGGAACAAAGGGGAAATAATGGGGTGGGGACAAGAGGAACACTGGGGGAATAACGGGGGGTGACAAGAGGAACACAGGGGGAATAACAGAAGGAACAAGGGGGAAATAATGGGGGGGAGACAAGAGGAACACTGGGGGAATAATGGGGGGGCGACAAGAGAAACACTGGGGGAATAACGGGGGGTGACAAGAGAAACACTGGGGGAATAACGGGGGGTGACGAGAAACACTGGGGGAATAACGGGGGGGTGACAAGAGGAACACAGGGAATAACGGGGGAAGACAAGAGGAACACGGGGAATAACTGGGGATGACAAGAGGAACACAGAGGGAATAACTGGGGATGACAAGAGGAACACAGGGGAAATAATGGGGGGGAGACAAGAGGAACACAGGGGAAATAATGGGGGGGAGACGAGAGGAACACAGGGGGAATAACGGGGGGTGACAAGAGGAACACAGGGAATAACGGGGGAAGACAAGAGGAACACGGGGAATAACGGGATGACAAGAGGAACACAGAGGGAATAACTGGGGATGACAAGAGGAACACAGAGGGAATAACAGAAGGAACAAAGGGGGAATAATGGGGGGAGACAAGAGGAACACTGGGGTAATAACGGGGGGGAGACAAGAGGAACACTGGGGGAATAATGGGGGGGAGACAAGAGGAAAACGGGGAATCACGGGGGGAGACAAGAGGAACACGGGGAATAACTGGGGATGACAAGAGGAACACAGAGGGAATAACTGGGCATGACAAGGGGAACACAGAGGGAATAACTGGGGATGACAAGAGGAACACTGGGGGAATAACTGGGGATGACATGAGGAACACAGAGGGAATAACAGAAGGAACAAAGGGGGAATATCGGGGGGAGACAAGAGGAACACATGGGGAATAATGGGGGGAGACAAGAGGAACACTGGGGGAAGAATGGGGGGAGACAAGAGTAACACTGGGGGAATAACGGGGGGAGACAAGAAGAACACGGGAATAACAGAAGGAACAAAGGGGAAATAATGGGGGGGACAAGAGGAACACTGGGGGAATAACGGGGGGTGACAAAGGAACACTGGGGGAATAACGGGGGGAGACAAGAGAAACACTGGGGGAATAACGGTGGGTGACAAGAGAAACACTGGAGGAATAACGGGGGGTGACAAGAGAAACACTGGGGGAATAACGGGGGGTGACAAGAGGAACACGGGGAATAACGGGGGGAGACAAGAGGAACACTGGGGGAATAACGGGGGTGACAAGAGAAACACTGGGTGAATAACGGGGGTGACAAGAGGAACACTGGGGGAATAACGGGGGGTGACAAGAGGAACACTGGGGGAATAACGGGGGTGACAAGAGGAACACTGGGGGAATAACGGGGGGTGACAAGAGAAACACTGGGGGAATAACGGGGGGTGACAAGAGGAACACGGGGAATAACGGGGGAAGACAAGAGGAACACTGGGAATAACTGGGGATGACAAGAGGAACACAGAGGGAATAACTGGGGATGACAAGAGGAACACAGGGGAAATAAATGGGGGGAGATAAGAGGAACACAGGGGAAATAATGGGGGGGAGACAAGAGGAACACGGGGAATAATGGGGGGGGGGGGACAAGAGGAACACAGGGGGAATAATGGGGGGAGACAAGAGGAACACGGGGAATAACTGGGGATGACAAGAGGAACACAGAGGGAATAACTGGGGATGACAAGAGGAACACTTGGGGAATAACTGGGGATGACAAGAGGAACACAGAGGGAATAACAGAAGGAACAAAGGGAATAATGGGGGGATACAAGAGGAACGCTGGGGTAATAACGGGGGGAGACAAGAGGAACACAGGGGGAATAATGGGGGGAGACAAGAGGAACACTGGGGGAATAACGGGGGGAGACAAGAGGAACACGGGGAATAACAGAAGGAACAAGGGAAATAATGGGGGGGGGCATGAGGAACACTGGGGGAATAACGGGGGGTGACAAAGGAACACTGGGGGAATAACGGGGGGAGACAAGAGGAACACTGGAGGGATTAAGGGAGGTGACAAGAGAAACACTTGGGGAATAACGGGGGGTGACAAGAGAAACACTTGGTGAATAACGGGGGGTGACAAGAGGAACACGGGGAATAACGGGGGTGACAAGAGGAACACTGGAGGAATAACGGGGGGTGACAAGAGGAACACTGGGGGAATAACGGGGGGTGACAAGAGGAACACTGGGGGAATAACGGGGGGTTACAAGAGAAACACTGGGGGAATAACGGGGGGTGACAAGAGAAACACTGGGGGAATAACGGGGGGTGACAAGAGGAACACGGGGAATAACGGGGGGAGACAAGAGGAACACGGGGAATAACTGGGGATGACAAGAGGATCACAGAGGGAATAACTGGGGATGACAAGAGGATCACAGGGGAAATAATCGGGGGGAGACAAGAGGAACACAGGGGAAATAATGGGGGGATATAAGAGGAACACAGGGGGAATAATGGGGGGAGACAAGAGGAACACAGGGGGAATAATGGGGGGAGACAAGAGGAACACGGGGAATAACTGGCTATGACAAGAGGAACACGGGGAATAACAGACGGAACAAGGGAAATAATGGGGGGGGGGGGGCATGAGGAACACTGGGGGAATAACGGGGGGTGACAAAGGAACACTGGGGGAATAACGGCGGGAGACAAGAGAAACACTGGGAGGATTAAGGGAGGTGACAAGAGAAACACTGGGGGAATAACGGGGGGTGACAAGAGAAACACTGGGTGAATAACGGGGGGTGACAAGAGGAACACGGGGAATAACGGGGGGAGACAAGAGGAACACTGGGGGAATAACGGGGGGTGACAAGAGAAACACTGGGGGAATAAAGGGGGTGACAAGAGGAACGCTGGAGGAATAACGGGGGTGACAAGCGGAACACAGGGGGAATAACGGGGGGTGACAAGAGAAACACTGGGGGAATAATGGGGGGTGACAAGAGAAACACTGGGGGAATAACGGGGGGTGACAAGAGGAACACGGGTAATAACGGGGGGAGACAAGAGGAACACGGGGAATAACTGGGGATGACAAGAGGATCACAGAGGGAATAACTGGGGATGACAAGAGGAACACAGGGGAAATAATCGGGGGGAGACAAGAGGAACACAGGGGAAATAATGGGGGGAGACAAGAGGAACACAGGGGGAATAATGGGGGGAGACAAGAGGAACACAGGGGTAATAATGGGGGGAGACAAGAGGAACACGGGGAATAACGGGGGGAGACAAGAGGAACACGGGGAATAACTGGGGATGACAAGAGGAACACAGAGTGAATAACTGGGGATGACAAGAGGAACACAGAGGGAATAACAGAAAAAACAAAGGGGGAATAACGGGGGGTGACTAGAGGAACACGGGGAATAACGGGGGGAGACAAGAGGAACACTGGGGGAATAACGGGGGGGTGACAAGAGAAACACTGGGGGAATAACGGGGGGCGACAAGAGGAACACTGGGGGAATAACGGGGGGGTGATAAGAGGAACACTGGGGGAATAATGGGGGGTGACAAGAGGAACACTGGGGGAATAACGGAGGGTGACAAGAGAAACACTGGGGGAATAACGGGGGGTGACAAGAGAAACACTGGGGGAATAACGGGGGCTGACAAGAGGAACACAGGGAATAAGGGGGGAGACAAGAGGAACACGGAGAATAACTGGGGATGACGAGGAACACATAGGGAATAACTGGGGATGACAAGAGGAACACAGAGTGAATAGCAGAAGGAACAAAGGGGGAATAATGGGGGGAGACAAGAGGAACACTGGGGGAATAATGGGGGGTGACAAGAGGAACACAGGGGGAATAACAGAAGGAACAAAGGGGAAATAATGGGAGGGGGGACAAGAGGAACACTGGGGGAATAACGGGGGGTGACAAGAGGAACACTGGGGGAATAACGGGGGGAGACAAGAGGAACACAGGGGGAATAACAGAAGGAACAAAGGGGAAATAATGGGGAGGAGACAAGAGGAACACTGGGGGAATAACGGGGGGTGACAAGAGGAACACTGGGGAAATAACGGGGGGGGGGGGACAAGATGAACACTGGGGGAATAACGAGGGTGACAAAGGAACACTGGGGGAATAACGGGGGTGGCAAGAGGAACACTGGGGGAATAACGGGGGGTGACAAGAGGAACACTGGGGGAATTACCGGGGGTGACAAGAGAAACACTGGGGGAATAACAGAAGGAACAAAGGGGAAATAATGGGGTGGGGACAAGAGGAACACTGGGGGAATAACGGGGGGTGACAAGAGGAACACAGGGGGAATAACAGAAGGAACAAAGGGGAAATAATGGGGGGGAGACAAGAGGAACACTGGGGGAATAACGGGGGGGCGACAAGAGAAACACTGGGGGAATAACGGGGGGTGACAAGAGAAACTCTGGGGGAATAACGGGGGGTGACGAGAAACACTGGGGGAATAACGGGGGGGTGACAAGAGGAACACAGGGAATAACGGGGGAAGACAAGAGGAACACAGGGAATAACTGGGGATGACAAGAGGAACACAGAGGGAATAACTGGGGATGACAAGAGGAACACAGGGGAAATAATGAGGGGGAGACAAGAGGAACACAGGGGAAATAATGGGGGGGAGACAAGAGGAACACAGGGGGAATAACGGGGGGTGACAAGAGGAACACAGGGAATAACGGGGGAAGACAAGAGGAACACGGGGAATAACGGGATGACAAGAGGAACACAGAGGGAATAACTGGGGATGACAAGAGGAACACAGAGGGAATAACAGAAGGAACAAAGGGGGAATAATGGGGGGAGACAAGAGGAACACTGGGGTAATAACGGGGGGGAGACAAGAGGAACACTGGGGGAATAATGGGGGGGAGACAAGAGGAACACTGGGGGAATAACGGGGGGAGACAAGAGGAAAACGGGGAATCACGGGGGGAGACAAGAGGAACACGGGGAATAACTGGGGATGACAAGAGGAACACAGAGGGAATAACTGGGCATGACAAGGGGAACACAGAGGGAATAACTGGGGATGACAAGAGGAACACTGGGGGAATAACTGGGGATGACAAGAGGAACACAGAGGGAATAACAGAAGGAACAAAGGGGGAATATCGGGGGGAGACAAGAGGAACACATGGGGAATAATGGGGGGAGACAAGAGGAACACTGGGGGAAGAATGGGGGGAGACAAGAGTAACACTGGGGGAATAACGGGGGGAGACAAGAAGAACACGGGAATAACAGAAGGAACAAAGGGGAAATGATGGGGGGGACAAGAGGAACACTGGGGGAATAACGGGGGGTGACAAAGGAACACTGGGGGAATTACGGGGGGAGACAAGAGAAACACTGGGGGAATAACGGGGGGTGACAAGAGAAACACTGGAGGAATAACGGGGGGTGACAAGAGAAACACTGGGGGAATAACGGGGGGTGACAAGAGGAACACGGGGAATAACGGGGGGAGACAAGAGGAACACTGGGGGAATAACGGGGGTGACAAGAGAAACACTGGGTGAATAACGGGGGTGACAAGAGGAACACTGGGGGAATAACGGGGGGTGACAAGAGGAACACTGGGGGAATAACGGGGGTGACAAGAGGAACACTGGGGGAATAACGGGGGGTGACAAGAGAAACACTGGGGGAATAACGGGGGGTGACAAGAGGAACACGGGGAATAACGGGGGAAGACAAGAGGAACACTGGGAATAACTGGGGATGACAAGAGGAACACAGAGGGAATAACTGGGGATGACAAGAGGAACACAGGGGAAATAAATGGGGGGAGATAAGAGGAACACAGGGGAAATAATGGGGGGGAGACAAGAGGAACACGGGGAATAATGGGGGGGGGAGACAAGAGGAACACAGGGGGAATAATGGGGGGAGACAAGAGGAACACGGGGAATAACTGGGGATGACAAGAGGAACACAGAGGGAATAACTGGGGATGACAAGAGGAACACTTGGGGAATAACTGGGGATGACAAGAGGAACACAGAGGGAATAACAGAAGGAACAAAGGGAATAATTGGGGGAGACAAGAGGAACACTGGGGTAATAACGGGGGGAGACAAGAGGAACACAGGGGGAATAATGGGGGGAGACAAGAGGAACACTGTGGGAATAATGGGGGGAGACAAGAGGAACACTGGGGGAATAACGGGTGGAGACAAGAGGAACACGGGGAATAACAGAAGGAACAAGGGAAATAATGGGGGGGGGCATGAGGAACACTGGGGGAATAACGGGGGGAGACAAGAGGAACACTGGAGGGATTAAGGGAGGTGACAAGAGAAACACTGCGGGAATAACGGGGGGTGACAAGAGAAACACTGGGTGAATAACGGGGGGTGACAAGAGGAACACGGGGAATAACGGGGGTGACAAGAGGAACACTGGAGGAATAACGGGGGGTGACAAGAGGAACACTGGGGGAATAACGGGGGGTGACAAGAGGAACACTGGGGGAATAACGGGGGGTTACAAGAGAAACACTGGGGGAATAACGGGGGGTGACAAGAGAAACACTGGGGGAATAACGGGGGGTGACAAGAGGAACACGGGGAATAACGGGGGGAGACAAGAGGAACACGGAGAATAACTGGGGATGACAAGAGGATCACAGAGGGAATAACTGGGGATGACAAGAGGATCACAGGGGAAATAATCGGGGGGAGACAAGAGGAACACAGGGGAAATAATGGGGGGATACAAGAGGAACACAGGGGGAATAATGGGGGGAGACAAGAGGAACACAGGGGGAATAATGGGGGGAGACAAGAGGAACACGGGGAATAACTGGCTACGACAAGAGGAACACGGGGAATAACAGACGGAACAAGGGAAATAATGGGGGGGGGGCATGAGGAACACTGGGGGAATAACGGGGGGTGACAAAGGAACACTGGGGGAATAACGGCGGGAGACAAGAGAAACACTGGGGGGATTAAGGGAGGTGACAAGAGAAACACTGGGGGAATAACGGGGGGTGACAAGAGAAACACTGGGTGAATAACGGGGGGTGACAAGAGGAACACGGGGAATAACGGGGGGAATAACGGGGGGTGACAAGAGAAACACTGGGGGAATAACGGGGGTGACAAGAGGAACGCTGGAGGAATAACGGGGGTGACAAGCGGAACACAGGGGGAATAACGGGGGGTGACAAGAGAAACACTGGGGGAATAATGGGGGGTGACAAGAGAAACACTGGGGGAATAACGGGGGGTGACAAGAGGAACACGGGTAATAACGGGGGGAGACAAGAGGAACACGGGGAATAACTGGGGATGACAAGAGGATCACAGAGGGAATAACTGGGGATGACAAGAGGAACACAGGGGAAATAATGGGGGGAGACAAGAGGAACACAGGGGGAATAATGGGGGGAGACAAGAGGAACACAGGGGTAATAATGGGGGGAGACAAGAGGAACACGGGGAATAACGGGGGGAGACAAGAGGAACTCGGGGAATAACTGGGGATGACAAGAGGAACACAGAGTGAATAACTGGGGATGACAAGAGGAACACAGAGGGAATAACAGAAGGAACAAAGGGGGAATAATGGGGGGAGACAAGAGGAACACTGGGGTAATAACGGGGGGAGATAAGAGGAACACAGGGAATAATGGGGGGAGACAAGAGGAACACTGGGGGAATAATGGGGGGAGATAAGAGGAACACTGGGGGAATAACGGGGGGAAACAAGAGGAACACAGGGAATAACAGAAGGAACAAAGGGGAAATAATGGGTGGGGGACAAGAGGAACACTGGGGGAATAACGGGGGGTGACAAAGGAACACTGGGGGAATAACGGGGGGAGGCAAGCGAAACACTAAGGGAAAAACGGGTGGTGACAAGAGAAACACTGGGGGAACAACGGGGGGTGACAAGAGAAACACTGGGGGAATAACTGGGGTGACAAGAGGAATACGGGGAATAACGGGGGGAGACAAGAGGAACACTGGGGAAATAACGGGGGGGGTGACAAGAGAAACACTGGGGGAATAACGGGGGGCGACAAGAGGAACACTGGGGGAATAACGGGGGGGTGACAAGAGGAACACTGGGGGAATAATGGGGGGTGACAAGAGGAACACAGGGAATAACTGGGGATGACAAGAGGAACACAGAGTGAATAGCAGAAGGAACAAAGGGGGAATAATGGGGGGAGACAAGAGGAACACTGGGGGAATAATGGGGGGTGACAAGAGGAACACAGGGGGAATAACAGAAGGAACAAAGGGGAAATAATGGGAGGGGGGACAAGAGGAACACTGGGGGAATAACGGGGGGTGACAAGAGGAACACTGGGGGAATAACGGGGGAGACAAGAGGAACACAGGGGGAATAACAGAAGGAACAAAGGGGAAATAATGGGGAGGAGACAAGAGGAACTCTGGGGGAATAACGGGGGGTGACAAGAGGAACACTGGGGAAATAACGGGGGGGGGGGGGACAAGATGAACACTGGGGGAATAACGGGGGTGACAAAGGAACACTGGGGGAATAACGGGGGTGGCAAGAGGAACACTGGGGGAATAACGGGGGGTGACAAGAGGAACACTGGGGGAATAACCGGGGGTGACAAGAGAAACACTGGGGGAATAACAGAAGGAACAAAGGGGAAATAATGGGGTGGGGACAAGAGGAACACTGGGGGAATAACGGGGGGTGACAAGAGGAACACAGGGGGAATAACAGAAGGAACAAAGGGGAAATAATGGGGGGGAGACAAGAGGAACACTGGGGGAATAACGGGGGGGCGACAAGAGAAACACTGGGGGAATAACGGGGGGGTGACAAGAGGAACACAGGGAATAACGGGGGAAGACAAGAGGAACACGGGGAATAACTGGGGATGACAAGAGGAACACAGAGGGAATAACTGGGGATGACAAGAGGAACACAGGGGAAATAATGGTGGGGAGACAAGAGGAACACAGGGGAAATAATGTGGGGGAGACGAGAGGAACACAGGGGGAATAACGGGGGGTGACAAGAGGAACATAGGGAATAACGGGGGAAGACAAGAGGAACACGGGGAATAACGGGATGACAAGGGGAACACAGAGGGAATAACTGGGGATGACAAGAGGAACACAGAGGGAATAACAGAAGGAACAAAGGGGGAATAATGGGCGGAGACAAGAGGAACACTGGGGTAATAACGGGGGGGAGACAAGAGGAACACTGGGGGAATAATGGGGGGGAGACAAGAGGAACACTGGGGGAATAACGGGGGGAGACAAGAGGAAAACGGGGAATCACGGGGGGAGACAAGAGGAACACGGGGAATAACTGGGGATGACAAGAGGAACACAGAGGGAATAACTTTGCATGACAAGGGGAACACAGAGGGAATAACTGGGGATGACAAGAGGAACACTGGGGGAATAACTGGGGATGACAAGAGGAACACAGAGGGAATAACAGAAGGAACAAAGGGGGAATATCGGGGGGAGACAAGAGGAACACATGGGGAATAATGGGGGGAGACAAGAGGAACACTGGGGGAAGAATGGGGGGAGACAAGAGTAACACTGGGGGAATAACGGGGGGAGACAAGAAGAACACGGGAATAACAGAAGGAACAAAGGGGAAATAATGGGGGGGACAAGTGGAACACTGGGGGAATAACGGGGGGTGACAAAGGAACACTGGGGGAATAACGGGGGGAGACAAGAGAAACACTGGGGGAATAACGGGGGGTGACAAGAGAAACACTGGAGGAATAACGGGGGGTGACAAGAGAAACACTGGGGGAATAACGGGGGGTGACAAGAGGAACACGGGGAATAACGGGGGGAGACAAGAGGAACACTGGGGGAATAACGGGGGTGACAAGAGAAACACTGGGGGAATAACGGGGGTGACAAGAGGAACACTGGGGGAATAACGGGGGTGACAAGAGGAACACTGGGGGAATAACGGGGGTGACAAGAGGAACACTGGGGGAATAACGGGGGGTGACAAGAGAAACACTGGGGGAATAACGGGGGGTGACAAGAGGAACACGGGGAATAACGGGGGAAGACAAGAGGAACACTGGGAATAACTGGGGATGACAAGAGGAACACAGAGGGAATAACTGGGGATGACAAGAGGAACACAGGGGAAATAAATGGGGGGAGATAAGAGGAACACAGGGGAAATAATGGGGGGGGAGACAAGAGGAACACGGGGAATAATGGGGGGGGAGACAAGAGGAACACAGGGGGAATAATGGGGGGAGACAAGAGGAACACTTGGGGAATAACTAGGGATGACAAGAGGAACACAGAGGGAATAACAGAAGGAACAAAGGGGGAATAATGGGGGGATACAAGAGGAACGCTGGGGTAATAACGGGGGGAGACAAGAGGAACACAGGGGGAATAATGGGGGGCGAAAAGTGGAACACTGTGGGAATAATGGGGGGAGACAAGAGGAACAGTGGGGGAATAATGGGGGGTGACAAGATGAACACAGGGGGAATAACAGAAGGAACAAAGGGGAAATAATGGGGGGGGGACAAGAGGAACACTGGGGGAATAACGGGTGGTGACAAGAGGAACACTGGGGGAATAATGGGGGGAGACAAGTGGAACACAGGGGGAATAACAGAAGGAACACGGGGAATAACGGGGGAAGACAAGAGGAACACTGGGAATAACTGGGGATGACAAGAGGAACACAGAGGGAATAACTGGGGATGACAAGAGGAACACAGGGGAAATAAATGGGGGGAGATAAGAGGAACACAGGGGAAATAATGGGGGGGAGACAAGAGGAACACGGGGAATAATGGGGGGGAGACAAGAGGAACACAGGGGGAATAATGGGGGGAGACAAGAGGAATATGGGGAATAACTGGGGATAACAAGAGGAACACAGAGGGAATAACTGGGGATGACAAGAGGAACACTTGGGGAATAACTAGGGATGACAAGAGGAACACAGAGGGAATAACAGAAGGAACAAAGGGGGAATAATGGGGGGGAGACAAGAGGAACACTGGGGGAATAACGGGGGGGCGACAAGAGAAACACTGGGGGAATAACGGGGGGTGACAAGAGAAACAGTGGGGGAATAACGGGGGGTGACGAGAAACACTGGGGGAATAACGGGCGGGTGACAAGAGGAACACAGGGAATAACGGGGGAAGACAAGAGGAACACGGGGAATAACTGGGGATGACAAGAGGAACACAGAGGGAATAACTGGGGATGACAAGAGGAACACAGGGGAAATAATGGTGGGGAGACAAGAGGAATACAGGGGAAATAATGGGGGGGAGACGAGAGGAACACAGGGGGAATAACGGGGGGTGACAAGAGGAACATAGGGAATAACGGGGGAAGACAAGAGGAACACGGGGAATAACGGGATGACAAGAGGAACACAGAGGGAATAACTGGGGATGACAAGAGGAACACAGAGGGAATAACAGAAGGAACAAAGGGGGAATAATGGGCGGAGACAAGAGGAACACTGGGGTAATAACGGGGGGGAGACAAGAGGAACACTGGGGGAATAATGGGGGGGAGACAAGAGGAACACTGGGGGAATAACGGGGGGAGACAAGAGGAAAACGGGGAATCACGGGGGGAGACAAGAGGAACACGGGGAATAACTGGGGACGACAAGAGGAACACAGAGGGAATAACTTTGCATGACAAGGGGAACACAGAGGGAATAACTGGGGATGACAAGAGGAACACTGGGGGAATAACTGGGGATGACAAGAGGAACACAGAGGGAATAACAGAAGGAACAAAGGGGGAATATCGGGGGGAGACAAGAGGAACACATGGGGAATAATGGGGGGAGACAAGAGGAACACTGGGGGAAGAATGGGGGGAGACAAGAGTAACACTGGGGGAATAACGGGGGGAGACAAGAAGAACACGGGAATAACAGAAGGAACAAAGGGGAAATAATGGGGGGGACAAGTGGAACACTGGGGGAATAACGGGGGGTGACAAAGGAACACTGGGGGAATAACGGGGGGAGACAAGAGAAACACTGGGGGAATAACGGGGGGTGACAAGAGAAACACTGGAGGAATAACGGGGGGTGACAAGAGAAACACTGGGGGAATAACGGGGGGTGACAAGAGGAACACGGGGAATAACGGGGGGAGACAAGAGGAACACTGGGGGAATAACGGGGGTGACAAGAGAAACACTGGGGGAATAACGGGGGTGACAAGAGAAACACTGGGGGAATAACGGGGGTGACAAGAGGAACACTGGGGGAATAACGGGGGTGACAAGAGGAACACTGGGGGAATAACGGGGGGTGACAAGAGAAACACTGGGGGAATAACGGGGGGTGACAAGAGGAACACGGGGAATAACGGGGGAAGACAAGAGGAACACTGGGAATAACTGGGGATGACAAGAGGAACACAGAGGGAATAACTGGGGATGACAAGAGGAACACAGGGGAAATAAATGGGGGGAGATAAGAGGAACACAGGGGAAATAATGGGGGGGAGACAAGAGGAACACGGGGAATAATGGGGGGGGAGACAAGAGGAACACAGGGGGAATAATGGGGGGAGACAAGAGGAACACTTGGGGAATAACTAGGGATGACAAGAGGAACACAGAGGGAATAACAGAAGGAACAAAGGGGGAATAATGGGGGGATACAAGAGGAACGCTGGGGTAATAACGGGGGGAGACAAGAGGAACACAGGGGGAATAATGGGGGGCGAAAAGTGGAACACTGTGGGAATAATGGGGGGAGACAAGAGGAACAGTGGGGGAATAATGGGGGGTGACAAGATGAACACAGGGGGAATAACAGAAGGAACAAAGGGGAAATAATGGGGGGGGGACAAGAGGAACACTGGGGGAATAACGGGTGGTGACAAGAGGAACACTGGGGGAATAATGGGGGGAGACAAGTGGAACACAGGGGGAATAACAGAAGGAACACGGGGAATAACGGGGGAAGACAAGAGGAACACTGGGAATAACTGGGGATGACAAGAGGAACACAGAGGGAATAACTGGGGATGACAAGAGGAACACAGGGGAAATAAATGGGGGGAGATAAGAGGAACACAGGGGAAATAATGGGGGGGAGACAAGAGGAACACGGGGAATAATGGGGGGGAGACAAGAGGAACACAGGGGGAATAATGGGGGGAGACAAGAGGAATATGGGGAATAACTGGGGATAACAAGAGGAACACAGAGGGAATAACTGGGGATGACAAGAGGAACACTTGGGGAATAACTAGGGATGACAAGAGGAACACAGAGGGAATAACAGAAGGAACAAAGGGGGAATAATGGGGGGATACAAGAGGAACGCTGGGGTAATAACGGGGGGAGACAAGAGGAACACAGGGGGAATAATGGGGGGAGAAAAGAGGAACACTGTGGGAATAATGGGGGGAGACAAGAGGAACAGTGGGGGAATAATGGGGGGTGACAAGATGAACACAGGGGGAATAACAGAAGGAACAAAGGGGAAATAATGGGGGGGGGGGACAAGAGGAACACTGGGGGAATAACGGGGGGTGACAAGAGGAACACTGGGGGAATAATGGGGGGAGACAAGTGGAACACAGGGGGAATAACAGAAGGAACAAAGGGGAAATAATGGGAGGGAGACAAGAGGAACACGGGGAATAACTGGGGATGACAAGAGGAACACACAAATATGGTATCTGCACACTCAGTATTGTACTAATATATTGTGGGTATATGTTTTTCGTCACCATAAACCCACTCGGTAGAAACCCCTTTCTTCCTAATATCTAACAATATTTTATGTAGGAGGGGGTGCAGTCAACTACAGTTATTATGAACTAGAATTGGGAGGGAAAAAATTACAAGAAGAAGTCTGTACTGTTGACGCACTTGAGAAAATGATTATATTATAAAAATTAACCTTTATTAAGTATACATTAAAATGAGATATGTATTTTTATGTTTATCCCAAACTCGCAGTGAAACATAAGGTTTAAAATTACAAAACAGACATATAGGTGAATAAAGGAAAATAAAGAAATGTGAGTGAAAGATTAAAAGGCGTGTCCACGTGTGATTCTTTAATAGCCACCTCCGCCGATTTATCTTGTATATGGTCAAGTTATTAATGTAATAATTCCATACTGTAATATTATTAAAACTTGTTATTTATACACCATTCACCAGGCGAGGGTGGATTCATAAAAAGTCGTTCCCAGTAGTAAGACAGTGGGGGTAGATATATACAGAGTTAACCCACCTCCAGTTATAAGATTGAACAGTCGTTAGGGATCACTATATCTCTATGTCCCCCTTAAATATATTCCCGATTATGATTCCTTAGACAGAGTGTTTCAATATATATAGTATGAAAAGAAAAATCTTCAGACTTGGGATGTTTTTAATTGTTATCCCCAAGGGAGAGAGTTGCTCCCATTTATTTATGGGTTCCACTTATTTAGTAGAGTGTTGGCAAATGAGATAACTTTTAAGGAGTATAGCAGTTCTAGTTGTCATAAATAATTCTCTTCCTTTACATTCACATTCAGACCTTTTTCAGTCTGGTTTTTATGTGTTCAAAGTTGCTTCCCTAAGAGATATAGCAATCTCAAGTCTACTAGGGAGCAAATACGTGTTAATAGGACAACTTCATTTGTCTAATTTCTTATCTGCTAATGACAGGTAGAGTTGCTTCTAGGAATGTAGCAGTTCCAATTATCTTATATAGCTCTCTAATGTTACTGCTTTCTTAAGAGATATAGCAATCTCTAATATATTAGAAAGCAGACAATATAATATGTCTCCTAAGTGGAATATAGCAATTCCAGTTATCTCATATAGCCTTCTTCCTTTATGGTGACAGTCAGGACTTGTACAGTTTTGATTTTAATATTGATAGTACTACTTTCTTAAGAAGTATAGCAATCTCTAATATATTAGAAAGCAGACAATGTGATATATCTCATCTCATGTCAGTTATTACTGACAGCTACATTGCATATATTTGAGATTTTGTCAAACTTCTGGCTGCACTGTTAAAGGAATATTCCTTATTATTTTACAGTGCGATTCTATTAATATAGACTGTAATAGTCCCGTTCGTTATGTGTATAGTAGTCCTATGGGTCCTAAAGGTAGATATAACCTGTTGTATTGCAGATTAAAGAGGCCCAACAGGGCTTATATCATCATATGTACTAAGTGGACCCTAATTGAATAGGAGCAAAGTAAATTAATTCATAATGTAGGTTAAACCATCTATAGAAGGGAATCTGTCCACGATTCATCCAATAAATTGTATTATCTATAGATAGGAGTCTATCATCAATTCATCCAATATTCACATTGATTGATATAAATTAAATGTTTGGATGTTTTGTGTATTCGGGAATATGGCATTAAACCACTTCAAATAATTGTATCTTCACTGTTTCCTAAGTGAGATTGGTTTATTACAACACTGTATCAGGAAGGAAGCCAGTAGAATATATTACTACTGCTTGATTCATTATTTATTATTCATAAATTATTACAGAGTATAGACTGTTGTGTATTACTAGGACATCCAGCTACTTGACACACTTAGGGAGATATGTTTATTTGTATCAATCTTATATAAAAATACTGTTGCAGGTACAGCTACTCATGAGACATGCAGCTGCTTCTCAGTCTTTCAGTGTTACCAGACAAGATTTTGTTACACTGTATTCATTTAAATATCCTGCTGACTGGGTAACTTTTAGACAATTGTTTGTCTCAATTTCTTCATAAATATATTATAGTTAGCATAGTAGTGCAGCTAATAGTACACAGAAGTAATTCTGCGGTCCATGCAGTGCTTAATTGTAGCAGCTGAGATTACTGGTAGCTGTCAGTATATATTTGTGATGTTATATCCTGCTATATCAGTCTATTCCCATCTATCAATTACACTGACTCAGTGTCTGTCTTCTACTGGTGAGGACTACTAAATAACATATTCATATATGATTACTTTCTATATTTCATAGAATGAAGCACACGCGGACACGCCGTGCCCAACACGCGTGTTTCACTGCGTCTATGGCAGCTTCGTCAGGGAGCAACACGAGCGGCTCCATTAGGCATGAATATATTTCCTTTTCATGGCCCAATCAGCAGTTTGCTTCTCTTCACACTGGGACGTCCGCCAATAGCTGATCGGCGGCGTCCCGATACGTCACTCGCAGCCGTCATCCAATAGGGACCCGCTCATTGTTTCCACGAGCCGCCGCTATCCAATCATATTGTTTGTTTACCTGCGGCTGAGTCGTATGTTCTGGGTTACGAGGATGTGAGAGGACGGGACCCTCATGCCCCGGCCTCTGTATATATCAGATGAATAGTTTTGATAAACGTTAGAACTGTGCACGATCTTACTGTTTGTTTAGTATTGATAAAACTATCTTCCATAATATTTGGTTATGTCATAGATTAATTGACATACATCGGGTTTAATGATACCCATACCTCTATATTGGGTCCCATGATAAGGTAAACATACTCCCGGATTTTCCTCCTCACATGGAGCCCTGCCCTATGTATATTATAAAATCTATTTCTCCATGATTTAATTCTAATTGTACCTGTAATTATATTTGAGAGTTAGTTTAAATTATATACTCGATTCCACTTTCCAATTCTTATAAGGTTATAGCAAGTTGTTACTGGTATAGGGTCATTTTTACTTGAGATATTAGGTATCTCCTCTCGGTTTTGAATTGTTATTATCCCAATGTATATTATGTGTATTTCAATATCAGATATTCCACTAAACAGGTGAGTATTTTTATAGGTAAGTATCAGATTATCTCTTTTATTGTTTGTTTTTTGTTTGTTTGGGAAACACATTGGGAAACACCCCCTAGGGTAGATAAAGCGCTTACACGTTTATCAAAAAAGGTGGCACTACCGTCTCCGGATACGGCCGCCCTAAAAGAACCTGCTGATAGAAAGCAGGAGACTACCCTTAAAGCTATATATACACACACGGGCATTATATTGCGACCAGCGATTGCATCGGCATTGATGTGCAGTGCTGCTGCTGCGTGGTCAGATTCCCTGTCGGATAATATTGATACTCTGGATAGGGACAATATTTTGCTGACAATAGAGCATATAAAAGACGCTGTCTTATACATGCGTGATGCACAGAGGGATATTTGCCGGCTGGCATAAAAAATAAGCGCAATGTCCATTGCCGCCAGAAGGGGGTTATGGACTCGGCAGTGGTCAGGTGATGCTGATTCAAAAAGGCACATGGACGTTTTGCCTTATAAGGGGGTGGAACTGTTTGGGGATGGTCTTTCAGATCTCGTTTCCACAGCTACGGCTGGGAAATCGACATTTTTTCCACAGGCTACCCCACAGCAAAAGAAAGCACCGTATTATCAAGTACAGTCCTTTCGGCCCCATAAAAACAAGAGGGCTAGAGGCGCATCCTTTCTGCCGAGAGGCAAAGGTAGAGGGAAAAAACGGCAGCATACAGCCAGTTCCCAAGAGCAGAAGTCCTCCCCCGCATCCGGTAAGTCCACAGCATGACGCTGGGGCTTCACAGGCGGACCCGGGTACGGTGGGGGCCCGTCTCAGAAATTTCAGCGCACAGTGGGCCCTCTCACAGGTGGATCCCTGGATCCTTCAAGTATTATCTCAGGGGTACAGGCTGGAATTCGAGACGTCTCCCCCCCGCCGTTTCCTAAAATCTGCCTTACCGGCAACTCCCTCTGCCAGGGAGGCAGTGTTGGTGGCTATCCAAAAACTGTATTCACAGCAAGTGATTGTCAAGGTACCCCTCCTTCAACAAGGAAAGGGTTACTATTCCACAATGTTTGTGGTACCGAAACCGGACGGTTCGGTGAGACCCATCTTAAATTTAAAATCCTTGAACACATATATCAAAAGATTCAAGTTCAAGATGGAATCGCTCAGGGCGGTTATTGCGAGCCTGGACGAGGGGGATTACATGGTCTCCCTGGACATCAAGGATGCCTACCTGCATGTCCCCATTTACCCTCCTCACCAGGAGTACCTCAGGTTTGTGGTACAGGACTGTCACTATCAGTTCCAGACGCTGCCGTTTGGGTTATCCACGGCACCGAGGGTCTTTACCAAGGTAATGGCCGAAATGATGATACTCCTTCGGAAGAAGGGGTTTTTAATTATCCCGTACTTGGACGATCTCCTGATAAAGGCGAGGTCCAAGGAACAGTTGTTAGTGGGGGTAGCACTTTCTCGGGAAGTGCTGCAGCAGCACGGCTGGATTCTAAACATTCCAAAGTCACAGCTGGTCCCGACGACACGTCTTCTGTTCCTGGGAATGATTCTGGACACAGACCAGAAAAAAGTGTTTCTTCCAGTGGAAAAAGCCGAGGAGTTGTCATCTCTAGTCAGAAACCTCCTAAAACCAGGACAGGTGTCGGTACATCAAAGCACGCGAGTCCTGGGAAAAATGGTAGCTTCGTACGAAGCAATTCCATTCGGAAGGTTCCACGCAAGGATTTTCCAGTGGGACCTGTTGGACCAATGGTCTGGGTCGCATCTCCAGATGCAGCAGCGGATAACCCTGTCGGCAAGGACCAGGGTGTCACTACTGTGGTGGCTGCAGAGGGCTCATCTCCTAGAGGGCCGCAGATTCGGAATACAGGACTGGGTCCTGGTGACCACGGATGCCAGCCTTCGGGGCTGGGGAGCAGTCACACAGGGAAGAAATTTCCAAGGGCTGTGGTCAAATCAGGAGATTTCACTACACATAAATATCCTGGAGCTAAGAGCCATTTACAATGCCCTATGCCAAGCAGGTCCCCTGCTTCAAAACAAACCGGTTCTGATCCAATCAGACATCACGGCGGTCGCCCATGTAAACAGACAGGGCGGCACAAGAAGCAGGAGGGCAATGGCAGAAGCCACAAGGATTCTCCGGTGGGCGGAAAATCACGTGCTAGCACTGTCAGCAGTGTTCATTCCGGGTGTGGACAACTGGGAAGCAGACTTCCTCGGCAGACACGACCTTCACCCGGGAGAGTGGGGGCTTCATCCAGAAGTCTTCCAATTGATTGTAAACCGTTGGGAAAGACCACAGGTGGATATGATGGCGTCCCGCCTCAACAAAAAGGTTCCGGATTGGCCAAGAAGAACTTGGTACCCGGAACTTCAAGAGATGCTCTCAGAGGACCCATGGCCTCTACCGCTAAGGCGGGACCTGCTGCAGCAGGGGCCCTGCCTGTTCCAAGACTTACCGCGGCTGCGTTTGACGGCATGGCGGTTGAACGCCGGATCCTGAAGGAAAAAGGTATTCCGGAGGAAGTCATTCCTACCCTGATCAAGGCCATGAAGGATGTGACTGCAACCCACTATCACCGCATTTGGCGAAAATATGTGGCTTGGTGTGAGGCCAGGAAGGCCCCAACGGAGGAATTTCAACTGGGTCGTTTCCTGCATTTCCTGCAAGCAGGGGTGACGATGGGCCTCAAATTGGGGTCCATTAAGGTCCAGATTTCGGCTCTGTCGATTTTCTTTCAAAAGGAACTAGCTTCGTTGCCTGAAGTTCAGACTTTTGTCAAGGGAGTTCTGCATATTCAGCCTCCTTACGTGCCTCCAGTGGCACCTTGGGATCTCAATGTGGTTTTGGGATTCCTGAAGTCACATTGGTTCGAGCCACTTAAAACCGTGGATTTTAAATATCTCACGTGAAAAGTGGTCATGTTGTTTGACCTGGCTTCGGCCAGGCGTGTATCAGAATTGGCGGCTTTGTCGTGTAAAAGCCCTTATCTGATTTTTCATATGGATAGGGCAGAGTTGAGGACTCGTCCTCAGTTTCTCCAGAAGGTGGTATCAGCGTTTCACTTGAACCAACCTATTGTGGTGCCTGCGGCTACTAGGGACTTGGAGGATTCCAAGTTGCTGGACGTAGTCAGGGCCCTGAAAATTTATGTTTCCAGGACGGCTGGAGTCAGGAAAACTGATTAGCTGTTTATCCTGTATGCATCCAATAAGCTGAGTGCTCCTGCTTCTAAGCAGACCATTGCTTGCTGGATTTGTAACGCTATTCAGCTTGCACATTCTGCGGTAGGACTACCGCAGCCAAAATCAGTAAAAGCCCACTCCACAAGGAAGGTGGGCTCATCTTGGGCGGCTGCCCGAGGGGTCTCGGCACTGCAACTTTGCCGAGCGGCTACTTGGTCAGGGTCTAACACTTTTGCTAAATTTTACAAATTTGATACCCTGGCTGAGGAGGACCTTGAGTTTGCTCATTCGGTGCTGCAGAGTCATCCGCACTCTCCCGCCCGTTTGGGAGCTTTGGTATAATCCCCATGGTCCTTACGGAGTCCCCAGCATCCACTAGGACGTCAGAGAAAATAAGAATTTACTCACCGGTAATTCTATTTCTCGTAGTCCGTAGTGGATGCTGGGCGCCCATCCCAAGTGCGGATTGTCTGCAATACTTGTAAATAGTTATTGTTCCACAAATCGGGTTGTTATTGCGAGCCATCTGTTCAGAGGCTCCGTTGTTATCATACTGTTAACCGGGGTTCATATCACGAGTTGTACGGTGTGATTGGTGTGGCTGGTATGAGTCTTACCCGGGATTCAAAATCCTTCCTTATTGTGTCAGCTCTTCCGGGCACAGTATCTTAACTGAGGTCTGGAGGAGGGTCATAGGGGGAGGAGCCAGTGCACACCAGATAGTCCTGAATCTTTCTTTAATTGTGCCCAGTCTCCTGCGGGGCCGTCTATTCCCAATGGTCCTTACGGAGTCCCCAGCATCCACTACGGACTACGAGAAATAGAATTACCGGTGAGTAAATTCTTATTTTTTTATTACATTTTATTTATACGGCGCCACAAGTGTTCCGCAGCGCCGTACAAAGGACAGTACAGGGATACAGAACTTTGCATTAAAATAAATAAATAAATAAATAAATAAATAACAAAAACAGAGTAATTACTTTCCAGCCTACAGTATATACTGTGGTAATGATTATCCCGCCTATATTAGCAGTAAGTAATGCTTATCCAGCCTTTATCATTAGTAAGTACAGGTTGAGTATCCCATATTCAAATATTCCGAAATACGGAATATTCCGAAATACGGACTTTTTTGAGTGAGAGTTAGATAGTGAAATCTTTGTTTTCTGTGGCTCAATGTACACAAACTTTGTTTAATACACAAAGTTATTAAAAATATTGTATTAAATGACCTTCAGGCTGTGTGTATAAGGTGTATATGAAACATAAATGTGTGTATAAGGTGTATATGAAACATAAATGCATTCTGTGCTTAGACTTAGGTCCCATCGCCATGATATCTCATTGTGGTATGCAATTATTCCAAAATACGGAAAAATCAGATATCCAAAATACCTCTGGTCCCAAGCATTTTGGATAAGGGATACTCAACCTGTATTATTCAGCCAATCTAGTTATGATTATCCAGCCTATATCATTAGAAATAATTATGGTTGAATAGCCGTAGGAATTGTCACCCATATTTTCCAGGCCAGTCTTTGCAGGAATACCGCTACCTACAATGGGTAATAGTGAGGCAGGCAGCAGCAGCAGGTTATTGGGAGGGGGAGGAGGCAGCAATATGAGGCATGACTCGGGTACATTTCACTCCCTGCACGCAGTAACTTATCTGACAGTGACAACTCTCACATGTCCCAGAGCTGTCACTTCCCAGCCAGTCACATGCTCTCATTGACCACGCATGCGCAACAGCCGTTACACGGAACTGCTACTCCCAGCATGCTCTGGTGTGCGCCTCACCTTCCTGATCTATGTGCTGCGCATCCGGGTGGCTTGTAGGAAATGCAGTTCTTTTGTAACCCCGCTGACCGCAGGTTGTCCTGGCCATGGCTTCAGCGGGGAACCTGGAGGCTTCGGAACGCTGTCACCAGCGGCCCTTCCTGATCGGTGTGAGCGGGGTCACACCCAAGGTGAGGGGTGCACTGGGGTGTGTGTGAGACATGGCCCCACTGTTTGTTTGCTATAGTTACCCCGGCATCTGGAGCAGTGGGGTTGCCAGCCAGTGATATAGCAGTGACCAGGTCAGTGGGAGCATTGGTGCAGTACTCTGGTGCATAACATGTGCATTGTCACTATCACTGGAGTAGTGTATAGGAGATACCTAGTCACCATTGTGCATTGTCACTATATTAGTGTATAGGAGTTACCTGGGCACCATAGTGCATTGTCACTATAATAGTGTATAGGAGTTACCTGGTCACCATAGTGCATTGTCACTATGATAGTGTATGAGTTACCTGGGCACCATAGTGCATTGTCACTATAATAGTGTATAGGAGTTACCTGGTCACCATAGTGCATTGTCACTATGATAGTGTATGAGTTACCTGGTCACCATAGTGCATTGTCACTATAATAGTGTATAGGAGTTACCTGGTCACCTTAGTGCATTGTCACTATAATAGTGTATAGGAGTTACCTGGTCACCATAGTGCATTGTCACTATGATAGTGTATAGGAGTTACCTGGTCACCATAGTGCATTGTCACTATAATAGTGTATAGGAGTTACCTGGTCACCATAGTGCATTGTCACTATAATAGTGTATAGGAGTTACCTGGTCACCATAGTGCATTGTCACTATGATAGTGTATGAGTTACCTGGGCACCATAGTGCATTGTCACTATATTAGTGTATAGGAGTTACCTGGGCACCATAGTGCATTGTCACTATAATAGTGTATAGGAGTTACCTGGGCACCATAGTGCATTGTCACTATGATAGTGTATGAGTTACCTGGGCACCATAGTGCATTGTCACTATAATAGTGTATAGGAGTTACCTGGTCACCATAGTGCATTGTCACTATAATAGTGTATAGGAGTTACCTGGTCACCATAGTGCATTGTCACTATAATAGTGTATAGGAGTTACCTGGGCAACCTACTGTATGCATCGTCACTATCACTGGAATAGTGTACTTTAGTAACCTGGTCACCATATCTGGTCTGTTTATTGTCACTATAATAGTGTATAGGAGTTTCCTGGTCACCATAGTGCATTGTCATTATAATAGTTTATATGAGTTACCTGGTGACCATAGTGCATTGGAGTTACCTGGTCAACCTACTGTATCTGGTCTGTACATTGTCACTATAATAGTGTATAGGAGCTACCTGGTCAACCTATGTGCATTGTCATTATCACTATAATAGTGTATAGGCGTTACCTGGACACCGTCACTATCACTGGTTAATGTATAGTAGTAACCTGGTCACCATATCTGGTCTGTGCATTGTCACTATAATAGTGTATAGTAGTTACCTGGTGACCATAGTGCATTTTCTCTTTAATAGTGTATAGGAGTTACCTGGTCACCATAGTGCATTGTCACTATAATAGTGTATAGGAGTTACCTGGTCACCATAGTGCATTGTCACTATCGCCGGAATAGTGTATAGTAGTAACCTAGTCACCATATCTGGTCTGTGTATTGTCACTATAATAATGTATAGGAGTTACCTGGTCACCATAGTGCATTGTCACTATAATAGTGTATAGGAGTTACCTGGATAACCTACTGTATGTGCATCATCATTATAACTGGAATAGTGTATAGTAGTGACCTAGTCACCGTATCTGGTCTGTGTATTGTCACTATAATAATGTATAGGAGTTACCTGGTCAACCTACTGTATGTGCATTGTCACTGTATAGTAGTAACCTGGTCACTATGTCTGGTCTGTACATTGTCACTACAGTAGTGTATAGGAGCTACATGGTCAACCTATGTGCATTGTCATTATCACTGGAATAGTGTATATAGGAGTTACCTGGTCACCATAGTGCATTGTCACTATATTAGTGTATAGTGAATTACCTGGTCTCCATAGTCACTATAATAGTGTATAGGAGTTGCCTGGTTAGTGTATAGTAGTAACCTGGTCACCATATCTGGTCTGTGCATTGTCACTATAATAGTGTATAGTAGTTACCTGGTCAACCTATGTAAGAGTTAACTGGTCACCATAGTCCATTGTCACTATCGTTGAAATAGTGTATAGGAGTTACCTTGTGACCATAGTGCATTGTCACTATAATAGTTTATAGGAGTTACCTGGTCAATTTACTGTATGTGCATTGTCACTATCACTGGAATAGTGTATAAGAGTAACATTGTCATTACAATAGTGTATAGGAGTTACCTGGTGACCATAGTGCATTGTTTCTATGATAGTGTGTAGGAGTTACCTGGTGACCATAGTGCATTGTCACTATAAATAAGAATTTACTTACCGATAATTCTATTTCTCGGAGTCCGTAGTGGATGCTGGGGTTCCTGAAAGGACCATGGGGAATAGCGGCTCCGCAGGAGACAGGGCACAAAAAGTAAAGCTTTAGGATCAGGTGGTGTGCACTGGCTCCTCCCCCTATGACCCTCCTCCAAGCCTCAGTTAGGATACTGTGCCCGGACGAGCGTACACAATAAGGAAGGATTTTGAATCCCGGGTAAGACTCATACCAGCCACACCAATCACACTGTACAACCTGTGATCTGAACCCAGTTAACAGTATGATAACAGCGGAGCCTCTGAAAAGATGGCTCACAACAATAATAACCCGATTTTTGTAACTATGTACAAGTATTGCAGATAATCCGCACTTGGGATGGGCGCCCAGCATCCACTACGGACTCCGAGAAATAGAATTATCGGTAAGTAAATTCTTATTTTCTCTATCGTCCTAGTGGATGCTGGGGTTCCTGAAAGGACCATGGGGATTATACCAAAGCTCCCAAACGGGCGGGAGAGTGCGGATGACTCTGCAGCACCGAATGAGAGAACTCCAGGTCCTCCTTAGCCAGGGTATCAAATTTGTAGGATTTTACAAACGTGTTTGCCCCTGACTAAGTAGCCGCTCGGCAAAGTTGTAAAGCCGAGACCCCTCGGGCAGCCGCCCAAGATGAGCCCACCTTCCTTGTGGAATGGGCATTTACATATTTTGGCTGTGGCAGGCCTGCCACAGAATGTGCAAGCTGAATTGTATTACACATCCAACTAGCAATAGTCTGCTTAGAAGCAAGAGCACCCAGTTTGTTGGGTGCATACAGGATAACAGCAAGTCAGTTTTCCTGACTCCAGCCGTCCTGGAACCTATATTTTCAGGGCCCTGATAACATCTAGCAACTTGGAGTCCTCCAAGTCCTTAGTAGGCGCAAGGCACCACAATAAGCTGGTTCAGGTGAAACACTGACACCACCTTAGGGAGAGAACTGGGGACGAGCCCGCAGCTCTGCCCTGTCCGAATGGACAAACAGATATGGGCTTTTTTGAGAAAAAAACCACCAATTTGACACTCGCCTGGCCCAGGCCAGGGCCAAGAGCATGGTCACTTTTCATGTGAGATGCTTCAAATCCACAGATTTGACTGGTTTTAAACCAATGTGATTTGAGGAATCCCAGAACTACGTTGAGATCCCACAGTGCCACTGGAGGCACAAAAGGGGGTTGTATATGCAATACTCCCTTGACAAACTTCTGGACTTCAGGAACTGAAGCCAATTCTTTCTGGAAGAAAATCGACAGGGCCGAAATTTGAACCTTAATGGACCCCAATTTGAGGCCCATAGACACTCCTGTTTGCAGGAAATGCAGGAATCGACCGAGTTGAAATTTCTTCGTGGGGCCTTCCTGGCCTCACACCACGCAACATATTTTCGCCCCATGTGGTGATAATGTTGTGCGGTCACCTCCTTCCTGGCTTTGACCAGGGTAGGAATGACCTCTTCCGGAATGCCTTTTTCCCTTAGGATCCGGCGTTCCACCGCCATGCCGTCAAACGCAGCTGCGGTAAATCTTGGAACAGACATGGTACTTGCTGAAGCAAGTCCCTTCTTAGCGGCAGAGGCCATAAGTCCTCTGTGAGCATCTCTTGAAGTTCCGGGTACCAAGTCCTTCTTGGCCAATCCGGAGCCATGAGTATAGTTCTTACTCCTCTACGTCTTATAATTCTCAGTACCTTAGGTATGAGAAGCAGAGGAGGGAACACATACACCGACTGGTACACCCACGGTGTTACCAGAACGTCCACAGCCATTGCCTGAGGGTCTCTTGACCTGGCGCAATACCTGTCCCGTTTTTTGTTCAGACGGGACGCCATCATGTCCACCTTTGGTATTTCCCAACGGTTCACAATCATGTGGAAAACTTCCCGATGAAGTTTCCACTCTCCCGGGTGGAGGTCATGCCTGCTGAGGAAGTCTGCTTCCCAGTTTCCATTCCCGGAATGAAACACTGCTGACAGTGCTATCACATGATTTTCCGCCCAGCGAAAAGTCCTTGCAGTTTTTGCCATTGCCCTCCTGCTTCTTGTGCCGCCCTGTCTGTTTACGTGGGCGACTGCCGTGATGTTTTTCCCACTGGATCAATACCGGCTGACCTTGAAGCAGAGGTCTTGCTAAGCTTAGAGCATTATAAAATTACCCTTAGCTCCAGTATATTTATGTGGAGAAAAATCTCCAGACTTGATCACACTCCCTGGAAATTTTTTCCTTGTGTGACTGCTCCCCAGCCTCTCGGGCTGGCCTCCGTGGTCACCAGCATCCAATCCTGAATGCCGAATCTGCGGCCCTCTAGAAGATGAGCACTCTGTAACCACCACAGGAGAGACACCCTTGTCCTTGGATATAGGGTTATCCGCTGATGCATCTGAAGATGCGATCCGGACCATTTGTCCAGCAGATCCCACTGAAAAGTTCTTGCGTGAAATCTGCCGAATGGAATTGCTTCGTAGGAAGCCTCTTTTCCTGGTTTTAGGAGGTTCCTGACTAGCTCGGATAACTCCCTGGCTTTCTCTTCCGGGAGAAACACCTTTTTCTGGACTGTGTCCAGAATCATCCCTAGGCACAGCAGACGTGTCGTCGGGAACAGCTGCGATTTTGGAATATTTAGAATCCACCCGTGCTGTTGTAGCAGTATCCGAGATAGTGCTACTCCGACCTCCAACTGTTCCCTGGACTTTGCCCTTATCAGGTGATCGTCCAAGTAAGGGATAATTAAGACGCCTTTTCTTTGAAGAAGAATCATCATTTCGGCCATTAC
Organism: Pseudophryne corroboree; assembly: GCF_028390025.1. NCBI lineage: Eukaryota > Metazoa > Chordata > Amphibia > Anura > Myobatrachidae > Pseudophryne > Pseudophryne corroboree. Next base: position 86,132,854 of record NC_086451.1, read on the forward strand.
CTTGGTAAAGACCCGGGGTGCCGTGGACAATCCAAACGGCAGCGTCTGAAACTGATAGTGACAGTTCTGTACCACGAACCTGAAGTACCCTTAGTGAGAAGGGCAAATTTGGGACATGAAGGTAAGCATCCCTGATGTCCCGGGACACTATATAGTCCCCTTCTTCCTGGTTCGTTATCACTGCTCTGAGTGACTCCATCTTGATTTGAACCTTTGTAAGTGTTCAAATTTTTTTAGATTTAGAATAGGTCTCACCTAGCCTTCTGGCTTCAGTACCACAATATAGTGTGGAATAATACCCCTTTCCTTGTTGTAGGAGGGGTAATTTGATTATCACCTGCTGGGAATACAGCTTGTGAATTGTTTCCCATACTGCCTCCTTGTCGGAGGGAGACCTTGGTAAAGCAGACTTCAGGAGCCTGCGAGGGGGAAACGTCTCGACATTCCAATCTGTACCCCTGGGATACTACTTGTAGGATCCAGTGGTCCTGTACGGTCCCAGCTTCATGCTGAGAGCTTGGCAGAAGCGGTGGAAGGCTTCTGTTCCTGGGAATGGGCTGCCTGCTGCAGTCTTCTTCCTTTTCCTCTATCCCTGGGCAGATATGACTCTTATAGGGACGAAAGGACTGAGGCTGAAAAGACGGTGTCTTTTTCTGCAGAGATGTGACTTAGGGTAAAAACGGTGGATTTTCCAGCAGTTGCCGTGGCCACCAGGTCCGATGGACCGACCCCAAATAACTCCTCTTCCTTTATACGGCAATACACCTTTGTGCCGTTTGGAATCTGCATCACCTGACCACTGTCGTGTCCATAAACATCTTGTGGCAGATATGGACATCGCACTTACTCTTGATGCCAGAGTGCAAATATCCCTCTGTGCATCTCGTATATATAGAAATGCATCCTTTAAATGCTCTTATAGTCAATAAAATACTGTCCCTGTCAAGGGTATCAATATTTTTAGTCAGGGAATCCGACCAAGCCACCCCAGCTCTGCACATCCAGGCTGAGGCGATCGCTGGTCGCAGTATAACACCAGTATGTGTGTATATACTTTTTATGATATTTTCCAGCCTCCTGTCAGCTGGCTCCTTGAGGACGGCCCTATCTATAGACGGTACCGCCACTTGTTTTGATAAGCGTGTGAGCGCCTTATCCACCCTAAGGGGTGTTTCCCAACGCGCCCTAACTTCTGTCGGGAAAGGGTATACCGCCAATAATTTTCTATCGGGGGGAACCCACGCATCATCACACACTTCCTTTAATTTATCTGATTCAGGAAAAACTACAGGTAGTTTTTTCACATCCCACATAATACCCTCTTTTGTGGTACTTGTAGTATCAGAAATATGTAACACCTCCTTCATTGCCCTTAACATGTAACGTGTGGCCCTAAAGGGAAATACGTTTGTTTCTTCACCGTCGACACTGAAATCAGTGTCCGTGTCTGTGTCTGTCGACCGACTGAGGTAAAAGGACGTTTTAACGCCCCTGACGGTGTTTGAGACGCCTGGACAGGTACTAATTTGTTTGCCAGCCGTCTCATGTCGCCAACCGACCTTGCAGCGTGTTGACATTATCACGTAATTCCATAAATAAGCCATCCATTCCGGTGTCGACTCCCTAGAGAGTGACATCACCATTACAGGCAATTTTGCTCCGCCTCCTCACCAACATCGTCCTCATACATGTCGACACACACGTACCGACATATAGCACACACACACAGGGAATGCTCTGATAGAGGACAGGACCCCACTAGCCCCTTGGGGAGACAGAGGGAGAGTTTGCCAGCACACACCAAAGCGCTATATTTTACAGGGATAGCCTTATAATAAGTGCTCCCTTATAGCTGCTTTTATAAAATCACAATTTCGCCAAATTTTGCCCCCCCTCTCTTGATTTAACCCTGTTTCTGTAGTGCAGTGCAGGGGAGAGCCTGGGAGCCTTCCTGACCAGCGGAACTGTGTGAGGAAATGGCGCTGTGTGCTGAGGAGATAGGCCCCGCCCCTTTTTCGGCGGGCTCGTCTCCCGCTCTTTAACGGATTCTGGCAGGGGTTAAATATCTCCATATAGCCCCCGGAGGCTATATGTGAGGTATTTTATGCCAAAAAATAGGTTTACATTGCTTCCCAGGGCGCCCCCCCCCAGCGCCCTGCACCCTCAGTGACTGCCGTGTGAAGTGTGCTGAGAGCAATGGCGCACAGCTGCAGTGCTGTGCGCTACCTTAAGAAGACTGAGGAGTCTTCTGCCGCCGATTCTGGACCTTCTTCTCTTTTCAGCATCTGCAAGGGGGCCGGCGGCGAGGCTTCGGTGACCATCCAGGCTGTACCTGTGATCGTCCCTCTGGAGCTAATGTCCAGTAGCCAAAGAAGCCAATCCATCCTGCACGCAGGTGAGTTCACTTCTTCTCCCCTAAGTCCCTCGATGCAGTGATCCTGTTGCCAGCAGGACTCACTGTAAAATAAAAAACCTAAGCTAAACTTTTCTAAGCAGCTCTTTAGGAGAGCCACCTAGATTGCACCCTTCTCGGCCGGGCACAAAAACCTAACTGAGGCTTGGAGGAGGGTCATAGGGGGAGGAGCCAGTGCACACCACCTGATCCTAAAGCTTTACTTTTTGTGCCCTGTCTCCTGCGGAGCCGCTATTCCCCATGGTCCTTTCAGGAACCCCAGCATCCACTAGGACGATAGAGAAATAGTGTATAGGAGTTACCTGGTCAACCTACTGTGTGTGCATCGTTACTATTACTGGAATAATGTACTGTAGTAACCTGGTCACCATTCTGGTCTGTTTATTGTCGCTATAATAGTGTATAGGAGTTACCTGTTCACCATAGTGCATTGTCATTATAATAATGTATAGGAGTTACCTGGTAAACCTACTGTGTGTGCATTGTCACTGTATAGTAGTAACTTGGTCACTGTGTCTGGTCTGTACATTGTCACTATAATAGTGTATACCTGGTCAACCTATGTGCATTGTCATTATCACTGTAATAGTGTATAGGAGTTACCTGGTCACCATAGTGCATTGTCACTATAATAGTGTATAGGAGTTACCTGGTCACCATAGTGCATTGTCACTATAATAGTGTATAGGAGTTACCTGGACACCGTCACTATCACTGGTTGGTGTGTAGTAGTAACCTGGTCACCATATATCTGGTCTGTGCATTGTCACTGTAATAGTGTATAGTAGTTACCTGGTCAATCTAAGTAGGAGTTAACTGGTCACTATAGTCCATTGTCACGATCGCTGAAATAGTGTATAAGAGTTATTTGGTCACCATATTACAGTCACTATCATTGTAAAGGCCCATACACACTAGCCGATTTTGAGCTCAAAGTAGCTTACTTTTGGCGTTCTGAGCTCAAACTCGCCCAGTGTGTATGGACGGGCGATGAGTGCTGATGCGCATTCCTGCATCATCACTGGCCGTCGCCGTCCGTCGGGTTGTTTTACCAGCCGAGTGAACCACTTTCCACAGTCTCCTACTGTGGAAAGTGGTTCACCTCCCATGAACATCGCTAGGCACAATGAAAATCGCTCAGTGTGTATGCACTGAGCTATTTTCCTGCCAGTGATGTTCACATCATCGCCCAGCATACACACTGGGCAAAAACGCCCAGTGTGTTTAGACCTTGATATTGTATAATAGTTACCTAGTTAACATAGTGCATTGTCACTATCACTGGGATATTGTATGGCATTAACCTGGTCACCAAAGTGCATTGTCCCTATTACTGTAATAGTGTTTGAGAGTTATCTGGTCACCATAGTGCATTGTCACTATCTTCTGTAATAACGTATGGGAGTTACGTGGTCACCATAGTGTATCACCATTATCATGTTAAGATTTTATGGTAGTTATCTGGTCACAATATTTAATTGTCGCTGTCAATGTAATAGTGTGTAGAAGTTGTCTAGTCACAATAGTGCACTGTTACTATCACTGTAAAAGTGTACGAGAGTTACCTAGTTATCATAGTGCTTTGTCACTATCACTATAATGGTGTATAGTGGTTACCTGGTCACCATATCTCTGTAATAGTCTACAGGAGTTACCTAGTCATCATAGTGCAATGTCACTATCACTGTATTAGTGTAGTAGTGTTACCTAGTTATCATAGTGCATTGTCACAGTCACTGTAAAAGTGTATAGTAGTTACCTGGTCACCATAGTGCATGGTCATGATCAGTGTAATAGTGTATGAGAGTTGCCTGGTCACCATAGTGCATTGTCACTATCTTCTGTAATAGTGTATGGAGTTATGTGGTCACCATATATTACCATTATCACAGGGAGATTGTACAGCAGTTACCTGGTCACCATAGTACATTGGCAATATCACTGAGAGATTGTATGGCAGTTACCTGAACAAAGTGCATTGGGGGTAATTCCAAGTTGATCGCAGCAGGACATTTTTTAGCAGTTGGGCAAAACCATGTGCAGTGCAGGGGGGGCAGAGATAACATTTGCAGAGAGAGTTAGATTTGGGTGGGTTATTTTATTTCTGTGCAGGGTAAATACTGGCTGCTTTATTTTTACACTGCAATTTAGATTGCAGTTTGAACACACCCCACCCAAATCTATCTCTCTCTGCACATGTTATATCCGCCTCCCCTGCAGTGCACATGGTTTTGCCCAACTGCTAAAAACTTTCCTGCTGTGATCAACTTGGAATTACCCCCATTGTCCCTATCACTGTAATAGTGTGCAACAGTTACATGGTCACCATAGTGCATTGTCACAAGCACTGGGATGGTGTATGAATTATCTGATCACCATAGTGCATTGTCATTATCACTGTAGTAGTGTATGAGAGTTATCTGTTCACCAAATTGCATTATCACTATCTTCTGTAATAGTGTATGGAGTTACGTGACCACCATAGTATATCACCATTATCACAGGGAGATTGTATAGTAGTTACCTGGTCACCATACTGCAATTATCATGGGAAAATGTATGGAATTTATCTGGTCACCATTCTGTATCACCATTCTCATGGGAAGATTGTATTGGCAGTTACCTGGTCACAGTAGTGCATTGTCACTGTAATAGTGTATAGATGTTATCTAGTCACCATAGTGCAGGGGTTCTCAAACTCGGTCCTCAGGGGCGCACACAGTGCATGTTTTGCAGGTAACCCAGCAAGTGCACAGGTGTATTAATTACCTACAGACACATTTTAAAAGGTCCACAGGTGGAACTAATTATTTCACTTGTGATTCTGTGAGGAGACCTGCAAAACGTGCACTGTGTGCGCCCCTGAGGACCGTGTTTGAGAACCCCTGCCATAGTGCATTGTCACTATAATTGTAAAAGTATATGAGAGTTACCTAGTCACCATAGTGCATTGTCACTGTAATAGTCTAAACTAGTGATGTGCACCGGAAATTTTTCGGGTTTTGTGTTTTGGTTTTGGATTCGGTTCTGCGGCCGTGTTTTGGATTCGGACGTGTTTTGGCAAAACCTCCCTGAAATTTTTTTGTCGGATTCGGGTGTGTTTTGGATTCGGGTGTTTTTTTTACAAAAACCCCTCAAAAACAGCTTAAATCATAGAATTTGGGGGTCATTTTGATCCCATAGTATTATTAACCTCAATAACCATAATTTACACTCATTTCCAGTCTATTCTGAACACCTCACACCTCACAATATTATTTTTAGTCCTAAAATTTGCACCGAGGTCGCTGGATGACTATGCTAAGCGACCCAAGTGGCCGACACAAACACCTGGCCCATCTAGGAGTGGCACTGCAGTGTCAGACAGGATGGCACTTCAAAAAAATAGTCCCCAAACAGCACATGATGCAAAGAAAAAAAGAGGCGCAATGAGGTAGCTGTGTGACTAAGCTAAGCAACCCAAGTGGCCGACACAAACACCTAGCCCATCTAGGAGTGGCACTGCAGTGTCAGACAGGATGGCACTTCAAAAAAATAGTCCCCAAACAGCACATGATGCAAAGAAAAAAAGAGGCGCAATCAGGTAGCTGTGTGACTAAGCTAGGCGACCCAAGTGGCCGACAGAAACACCTGGCCCATCTAGGAGTGGCACTGCAGTGTCAGACAGGATGGCACTTCAAAAAAATAGTCCCCAAACAGCACATGATGCAAAGAAAAAAAGAGGCGCAATCAGGTAGCTGTGTGACTAAGCTAAGCGACCCAAGTGGCCGACACAAACACCTGGCCCATCTAGGAGTGGCACTGCAGTGTCAGACAGGATGGCACTTCAAAAAAATAGTCCCCATACAGCACATGATGCAAAGAAAAAAAGAGGTGCAATGAGGTAGCTGTGTGACTAAGCTAAGCGACCCAAGTGGCTGACACAAACACCTGGCCCATCTAGGAGTGGCACTGCAGTGTCAGACAGGATGGCACTTAAAAAAAATAGTCCCCAAACAGCACATGATGCAAAGAAAAAAAAAGGCGCAATGAGGTAGCTGTGTGACTAAGCTAAGCGACCCAAGTTGCCGACACAAACACCTGGCCCATCTAGGAGTGGCACTGCAGTGTCAGACAGGATGGCACTTAAAAAAAATAGTCCCCAAACAGCACATGATGCAAAGAAAAAAAAAGGCGCAATGAGGTAGCTGTGTGACTAAGCTAAGCGACCCAAGTTGCCGACACAAACACCTGGCCCATCTAGGAGTGGCACTGCAGTGTCAGACAGGATGGCACTTCAAAAAAATGGTCCCCAAGCAGCACATGATGCAAAGAAAAATAGAGGCACAATGAGGTAGCTGTGTGACTAAGCTAAGCGACCCAAGTGGCCGACACAAACACCTGGCCCATCTAGGAGTGGCACTGCAGTGTCAGACAGGATGGCACTTCAAAAAAATAGTCCCCAAACAGCACATGATGCAAAGAAAAAAAGAGGCGCAATGAGGTAGCTGTGTGACTAAGCTAAGCGACCCAAGTGGCTGACACAAACACCTGGCCCATCTAGGAGTGGCACTGCAGTGTCAGACAGGATGGCACTTCAAAAAAATAGTCCCCAAACAGCACATGATGCAAAGAAAAAAAGAGGCGCAATGAGGTAGCTGTGTGACTAAGCTAGGCGACCCAAGTGGCCGACACAAACACCTGGCCCATCTAGGAGTGGCACTGCAGTGTCAGACAGGATGGCACTTCAAAAAAATAGTCCCCAAACAGCACATTATGCACAGAAAAAAAGAAGCGCAATGAGGTAGCTGTGTGACTAAGCTAAGTGACCCAAGTGGCCGACACAAACACCTGGCCCATCTAGGAGTGGCACTGCAGTGTCAGACAGGATGGCACTTCAAAAAAATAGTCCCCAAACAGCACATGATGCAAAGAAAAAAAGAGGCGCAATGAGGTAGCTGTGTGACTAAGCTAGGCGACCCAAGTGGCCGACACAAACACCTGGCCCATCTAGGAGTGGCACTGCAGTGTCAGACAGGATGGCACTTCAAAAAAATAGTCCCCAAACAGCACATTATGCACAGAAAAAAAGAAGCGCAATGAGGTAGCTGTGTGACTAAGCTAAGTGACCCAAGTGGCCGACACAAACACCTGGCCCATCTAGGAGTGGCACTGCAGTGTCAGACAGGATGGCACTTCAAAAAAATAGTCCCCAAACAGCACATGATGCAAAGAAAAAAAGAGGTGCAATGAGGTAGCTGTGTGACTAAGCTAAGCGACCCAAGTGGCCGACAAACACCTGGCCCATCTAGGAGTGGCACTGCAGTGTCAGACAGGATGGCACTTCAAAATAATGGTCCCCAAACAGCACATGATGCAAAGAAAAAAAGAGGCGCAATGAGGTAGCTGTGTGACTAAGCTAAGCGACCCAAGTGGCCGACACAAACACCTGGCCCATCTAGGAGTGGCACTGCAGTGTCAGAAAGGATGGCACTTCAAAAAATAGTCCCCAAACAGCACATGATGCACAGAAAAAAAGAGGCACAATGAGGTAGCTGTGTGACTAAGCTAAGCGACCCAAGTGGCCGACACAAACACCTGGCCCATCTAGGAGTGGCACTGCAGTGTCAGAAAGGATGGCACTTCAAAAAATAGTCCCCAAACAGCACATGATGCAAAGAAAAATTAAAGAAAAAAGAGGTATAAGATGGAATTGTCCTAGGGCCCTCCCACCCACCCTTATGTTGTATAAACAGGACATGCACACTTTAACAAACCCATCATTTCAGCGACAGGGTCTGCCACACAACTGTGACTGAAATGACTGGTTGGTTTGGGCCCCCACCAAAAAAAGAAGCAATCAATCTCTCCTTGCACAAACTGGCTCTACAGAGGCACGATGTCTACCTCCTCCTCATCGTCCGATTCCTCACCCCTTTCACTGTGTACATCCCATTCGTCACAGATTATTAATTCGTCCCCACTGGAATCCACCATCTCAGGTCCCTGTGTACTTTCTGGAGGCAATTGCTGGTGAATGTCTCAACGGAGGAATTGATTATAATTCATTTTGATGAACATCATCTTCTCCACATTTTCTGGAAGTAACCTCGTACGCCGATTGCTGACAAGGTGATGCGGCTGCACTAAACACTCTTTCGGAGTGCACACTGGAGGGGAACAACTTAGGTAAAATAAAGCCAGTTTGTGCAAGGGCCTCCAAATTGCCTCTTTTTCTTGCCAGTATACGTACGTACTGTCAGACAGTACGTACGTATACTGGCAGGAAAAAGAGGCAATTTGCCTACTTGGATGCGGTCACTCATATAATCCTCCACTATTCTTTCAATGGTGACAGAATCATATGCAGTGACAGTAGACGACATGTCAATAATCGTTGGCAGGTCCTTCAGTCCGGACCAGATGTCAGCACTCGCTCCAGACTGCCCTGCATCACCAACAGCGGGTGGGCTCGGAATTCTTAGCCTTTTTCTCGCAGCCCCAGTTGCAGGAGAATGTGAAGGAGGAGCTGCTGATGGGTCACGTTCCGCTTGACTTGACAATTTTCTCACCAGCAGGTCTTTGAACCTCTGCAGACTTGTGTCTGCCGGAAAGAGAGATACAACGTAGGTTTTAAATCTAGGATCGAGCACGGTGGCCAAAATGTAGTGCTCTGATTTCAACAGATTGACCACCCGTGAATCCTGGTTAAGCGAATTAAGGGCTCCATCCACAAGTCCCACATGCCTAGCGGGATTGCTCTGTTTTAGCTCCTCCTTCAATCTCTCCAGCTTCTTCTGCAAAAGCCTGATGAGGGGAATGACCTGACTCAGGCTGGCAGTGTCTGAACTGACTTCACGTGTGGCAAGTTCAAAGGGTTGCAGAACCTTGCACAACGTTGAAATAATTCTCCACTGAGCTTGAGTCAGGTGCATTCCCCCTCCTTTGCCTATATCGTAGGTAGCTGTATAGGCTTGAATGGCCTTTTGCTGCTCCTCCATCCTCTGAAGCATATAGAGGGTTGAATTCCACCTCGTTACCACCTCTTGCTTCAGATGATGGCAGGGCAGGTTCAGGAGTGTTTGATGGTGCTCCAGTCTTCGGCACGCGGTGGCTGAATGCCGAAAGTGGCCCGCAATTCTTTGGGCCACCGACAGTATCTCTTGCACACCCCTGTCGTTTTTTAAATAATTCTGCACCACCAAATTCAATGTATGTGCAAAACATGGGACGTGCTGGAATTTGCCCAGATGTAATGCACGCACAATATTGCTGGTGTTGTCCTATGCCACAAATCTCCAGGAGAGTCCAATTGGGGTAAGCTATTCTGCGATGATGTTCCTTAGTTTCCGTAAGAGGTTATCAGCTGTGTGCCTTTTATGGAAAGCGGTGATGCAAAGCGTAGCCTGCCTAGGAACGAGTTGGCGTTTGCGAGATACTGCTACTGGTGCCGCCGCTGCTGTTCTTGCTGCGGGAGGCAATACATCTACCCAGTGGGCTGTCACAGTCATATAGTCCTGAGTCTGCCCTGGTCCACTTGTCCACATGTCCGTGGTTAAGTAGACATTGGGTACAACTGCATTTTTTAGGACACTGGTGACTCTTTTTCTGACGTCTGTGTACATTTTCGGTATCGCCTGCCTAGAGAAATGGAACCTAGATGGTATTTGGTACCGGGGACACAGTACCTCAATCACTAGTTCCCTGTGAATTAACGGTGGATACCGGAAACACGTTTCTCACCACCCAGGCTGCCAAGGCCTGAGTTATCCGCTTTGCAGCAGGATGACTGCTGTGATATTTCATCTTCCTCGCAAAGGACTGTTGGACAGTCAATTGCTTACTGGAAGTAGTACAAGTGGTCTTCCGACTTCCCCTCTGGGATGACGATCGACTCCCAGCAGCAACAACAGCAGTGCCAGCAGCAGTAGGCGTTACACTCAAGGATGCATCGGAGGAATCCCAGGCAGGAGAGGACTCGTCAGACTTGACAGTGACATGGCCTGCAGGACTATTGGCTTTCCTGTCTAAGGAGGAAATTGACACTGAGGGAGTTGGTGGTGTGGTTTGCAGGAGCTTGGTTACAAGAGGAAGGGATTTAGTTGGCAGTGGACTGCTTCTGCTGTCACCCAAAGTTTTTGAACTTGTCAATGACTTCTGATGAATGCGCTCCTGGTGACGTATAAGGGAGGATGTTCCTAGGTGGTTAACGTCCTTACCCCTACTTATTACAGCTTTACAAAGGCAGCACACGGCTTGACACCAGTTGTCTGCATTTCTGTTGAAATAATTCCACACCGAAGAGGTGATTTTTTTTGTATTTGGACCAGGTATGTCAATGGCCATATTCATCCCACAGACAACAGGTGTCTCCCCGGGTGCCTGACTCAAACAAACCACCTCACCATCAGAATCCTCCTTGTCAATTTCCTCCCCAGCGCCAGCAACACCCATATCCTCATCCTGGTGTACTTCAACAGTGACATCCTCAATTTGACTATCAGGAACTGGACGGCGGGTGCTCCTTCCAGCACTTGCAGGGGGCGTGCAAATGGTGGAAGGCGCCACCTCTTCCCGTCCCGTGTTAGGAAGGTCAGGCATAGCAACCGACACAATTGGACTCTTCTTGGGGATTTTGCCATCTTAACTCTTTTAAGTTTTCTAGCAGGAGGATGAGTGCTTCCATCCTCATGTGAAGCTGAACCACTAGCCATGAACATAGGCCAGGCCCTCAACCGTTCCTTGCCACTCCGTGTCGTAAATGGCACATTGGCAAGTTTACGCTTCTCCTCAGACGATTTTGAATTAGATTTTTGGGTTATTTTACTGAGCTTTATTTTTTTTTATTTTACATGCTCTCTACTATGACATTGGGCATCGGCCTTTGCCGTTGATGGCATTTCATCGTCTCGGCCATGACTAGTGGCAGCAGCTTCAGCACGAGGTGGAAGTGGATCTTGATCTTTCCCTATTTTACCCTCCACATTTTTGTTCTCCATTTTTTAATGTGTGGAATTATATGCCAGTAATATATCAATAGCAATGGCCTACTACTATATATACTGCGCACAACTGAAATGCACCATAGGTATGGATGGATAGTATACTTGACGACACAGAGGTAAGTAGAGCAGTGGCCTACTGTACCGTACTGCTATATATTATATACTGGTGGTCAGCAAAATTATGCACTGTCCTCCTACTATGTATATACTGCGCACAACTGAAATGCACCACAGGTATGAATGGGATGGGATAGTATACTTGACGACACAGAGGTAGGTAGAGCAGTGGCCTACTGTACCGTACTGCTATATATTATATACTGGTGGTCAGCAAAATTATGCACTGTCCTCCTACTATATATATACTGTGCAAAACTTAAATGCACCACAGGTATGGATGGGATGGGATAGTATACTTGACGACACAGAGTAGGTAGAGCAGTGGCCTACTGTACCGTACTGCTATATATTATATACTGGTGGTCAGCAAAATTATGCACTGTCCTCCTACTATATATATACTGTGCAAAACTTAAATGCACCACAGGTATGGATGGATAGTATACTTGACGACACAGAGGTAGGCAGAGCAGTGGCCTACTGTACCGTACTGCTATATATTATATACTGGTGGTCAGCAAAATTATGCACTGTCCTCCTACTATATATATATATATATATATATATATATACTGTGCAAAACTTAAATGCACCACAGGTATGGATGGATAGTATACTTGACGACACAGAGGTTGATGGAGTAGTGGCCTACTGTACCGTACTGCTATATGTTATATACTGGTGGTCAGCAAAATTATGCACTGTCCTCCTACTATATATATACTGCGCACAACTGAAATGCACCACAGGTATGGATGGGATAGTACAGAGCCGGCCCTAACCAATATGATGCCCTAGGCAAGATTTTGGCTGGTGCCCCCCTAGCACCACCGCTGGTTCCGCCTCTGACCTTGCACCTCTTTCCCAGCACCATCACCCCTCACCCATAGCAGTCCTTATTTTGGGGTTTGTACCCCCTATATTTGAAATAGGAACAGTTCGCACATTTGGTGCACAGCCCAAAAAGGGGTGTGATTTTGATGGCAAGGGGCATGGCCACACAATAGTAACCCCAATTCCAATTACGCCACATAGTACTGCAACTTTATTCACATTTTATCATGCAATAGTGTCCATAATTCATATTACATCCCACAGTAGTATCACTTTACCTTATAAACGTTACTCCTCACAGTAGAGCCCCTTATTCACATTACATCACACTGAATTGCTCCTTATTCACATTACACCACACCTTATTGCTCTTTATTCACATTAGATGAAACAGTAGTGTCCTTTCTATACGCAACGCCACATAGTAAAGCACCTTATACACATAATGCCACACATTAGTAATGCATTTATACACATAATTCCACACAGTAATGCCCCTTACACATATGAGACACATTATTAATGTCCTTATAAACATAATTCGCCTTAAACATTATGACAACCTTTATTAATGCCCTTTTACACATAATGTCCCTTACACATATGCCGCACATTATTAATGCCCTTATACACATAATGACATGTATAGTGCCCCCTACACATTTGCTGCACATTATTAGTGCCCCTATACACATAATGACACACATACAGTAGTACCCTGTTACACATATGCCGCACATTATTAATGCCCTTATACACGTAATGACATGTATAGTGCCCCCTACACATTTGCTGCACATTATTAGTGCCCCTATACACATAATGACACACATACAGTAGTACCCTGTTACACATATGCTGCACATGATTAATGCCCTTATTCACGTAATGACACACAGTGCCCCTTACACATATGTTGCACATTATTAATGCATTTTTACATGACACACATAATGCTCCTTACACATATTCCGAACACTACTGCACAACCAACCCACTCACATGCACACAGCACTCACACTGCCACTAACACTGTGACCTCTGCTTCTGCTTGGATACAGATGTGTCCTCACAAATCTTGCATCAATGCTAACGTCGGGCACCTTTTTTTTAATGAAAATGCATCTTATTTGCAATGCATTGGTATGTGGCTAGGATGCACAAGCAGCTTCTGCTGATTAAAATGATATGCTGCATGCCTATATACTGTGTGAGACTGTATCTTCATATGAAATGCTACACACAGAATATAGGCATGCCGCATATCATTTTAATCAGCAGAAGCTGCTGATGCCCCTAGGCATATCAAATGCCCTAGGCAATTGCCTAGTTTGCCTATAGCTATGGCCGGCTCTGGGATAGTATATTTGACGACACAGAGGTAGGTAGAGCAGTGGCCTACTGTACCGTACTGCTATATATTATATACTGGTGGTCAGCAAAATTATGCACTGTCCTCCTACTATATATATACTGTGCAAAACTTAAATGCACCACAAGTATGGATGGGATAGTATACTTGACAACACAGAGGTAGGTAGAGCAGTGGTCTACTGTACCGTACTGCTATATATTATATACTGGTGGTCAGCAAAATTATGCACTGTCCTCCTACTATATATATACTGTGCAAAACTTAAATGCACCACAGGTATGGATGGGATAGTATACTTGACGACACAGAGGTAGGTAGAGCAGTGGCCTACTGTACCGTACTGCTATATATTATATACTGGTGGTCAGCAAAATTATGCATTGTACTCCTACTATATTCTGAGAGAAGAACAGAAACGTCCGAGGGATAATGCACAGGTATTATTACAAAAATTAACATGAATAATTGTAATGAACCAACCAATGGATGAACAGTATTGAGGGCTAAAAGAAAAAGAGGCCCTGGTCAAATTGAGACTAGGTTGGAGGTGCGCCACTAAGCTGAATTACAGTATTTTTCTAAACGTTATTGGTGAAAACCACTAGTGGGTTTATCACCAAAAGAAGGCTTAGTGTGTGTGGCGCACTCTTTTGAAATATTAATACAGTATTAAAACATAACTTTTATTTATTTTTTAAAAATAAATCTCTATAGCCAGGCAAAACAAATCATCTGATAGCCTGAGAGTGCAGAGCAATAAAGTACTAACCATAAATTCAAAACACTATGATGGTGATAGTTCTATATTAGGGTTAGATTAAACAAAATATTTAAATACAAATATTAATAAACATAAAAATGATGATAAAGAGTTAATAACCAAGCTGTGTGACAATTTATTCAAATTTGGTCAATGCTAATGCTAATAGGCTACCAATTCAAGGAATTATTTAACTAGACGATTAATAAATTGGTAGTCCCTTATAATTTCTAAGACACTGACTATTACAAGACAAGATTGGTACCTAAGAGGATAATGTAAAAATGTTGTAACATAGCGCCATCCTTTACACCAGTCTACTGTTCAAGACTGTATAAATAATGCAGATGTAAATTAATACAAAGTTATGTCCACCAACTCGCAACAACTATATGGCTGGCATAACAACAAATACAGGAGAACAGATAATGAATGAACTGTCTCTTGTGATGATATTAATAAAAATTGTGAGAGAAAAAAAGAAATCAAATTATAAACACAATAATTAGTATTCCAGATGATTGTTGCAAGCCCACAAGTGACTCTAAATTTGTCACACATGAGTGGACATAAGCCAGTGTTTTAGAAGCTGGTCTCAAATCATCACATAGAAAAACATATCATATATTACCATAGGTACAGCCGTCGCAGTGTCTGAAATGATGATAGATAGTTTCCAAAGAAGCATATATAGACCTTTCTTACAGTCCTTAATACCAGGACTATTTTGCACAGACACATCAAAAGAGAGAATGGTCAGTAAGTCTCCCTCAAGGATATAATTAGACTCATTTGTCTATGTATCAAATCTCCCCATTAACAACAGTTCTCTAGACTGGAATAATTAATATGGTGATATATAGCTTTAATGAATTGCTATATTAGTTGGATTTTCTCAAACACTGTTTGTTATTATTGCAACTTGTTGTTCCAGATCTAATATGACACTCTAAATTGGTCAAATATTATGGAAATGCATCAGAAAGGGAGAAAAGACATAAGAAAGGGCCCCTGGTGTGTGGAAACGGTTTCCCTTTCTACTGTTGCCCCATATGCCACTATGGGCAGTGGTGGGTACAATGAGAGCGGGGAAGAGCCGTCCACCAAGGACTGAAAGGACAGAGTAGTGCGAGCTGCTTCTGCTGTCCACGTTCTATGTCCCCCCTCCCCTGTTGCATATAAGCATTGCAGGGGGGGCCGCAGACAAAAGAACAGTGGATGAGAGGGCTGCTCTGATTACCTTTCTGGTGTACCGTCTGGTGTGTCTGTGTCAGAGAGGGTAGGTTCCCCGTTAATCCTATAGAGCCACTGCCGCGATGAGGTGCCCAGCTGAGTCAGTTGCAGCCGTTTTTATAACAGAAAGCCGGGTCTGTAGAGATATATGCACCTCTGTAATTTGGTATACCCCGCACCTGAAACGGACAATGGTCTCAGTAGTGGCAGGGAGCTGAGCTGACTGGCCTCCGTCTTAGCAGGGAGCCGTGGATAATAAGTAACCGAGTCTCACTCGTGTAACATGCCGGGCTGGATGCAATTACCCATCTATTGAAGAGCCACTACCCTAATACAATAGCGGGAATATAGCGTGCCGGGCTAGGTATAGTTGCCCGTCTGTTTGAAGATCCCCTGCTCTCATAGAGCGACAGGTCAGGATTAGTTCCCACACCCCTCTGTGAGGTCTATAATGGCAGGGAGCTGAGCCGACTGGCCTCCGTCTTTGCAGGGAGCCGTGGATAATAAATAGCCGAGTCTCACTCGTATAGCATGCCGGGCTGGGTGCAATTACCCATCTGTTGAAAAGCCACTACCCTAATAAAGCAACGGGAAAGTAGCGTGCCGGGCTGGGTATAATTACCCGTCTGTTGGAGAGCCGCTACTCTAATAGAGCGACAAGTAGGGATTAGTTCCCACACCCCTCTGTGAAGTCTCCGTCTTTGCAGGGAGACAACGAGTCTCCGTCCTTGCAGAGAGCCTATACGGGAGATGGGCGCCGAGTCGGGTATGATTCCCGAGCCTCCGTGAAAGCTACACGCCCTCCTACTATATATATACTGTGCAAAATTTAAATGCACCACAGGTATGGATGGGATAGTATACTTGACGACACAAAGGCAGGTAGAGCAGTGGCCTACTGTACCGTACTGCTATATATTATATACTGGTGGTCAGCAAAATTCTGCACTGTCCTCCTACTATATATATATATATATATATATACTGTGCAAAACTTAAATGCACCACAGGTATGGATGGGATAGTATACTTGACGACACAGAGGTAGAGCAGTGGACTACTGTACCGTACTGCTATATATATATACTGGTGGTCAGCAAAATTCTGCACTGTCCTCCTACTATATACTACAATGCAGCACAGATATGGAGTGTTTTTCAGGCAGAGAACGTATACTGGTGGTCACTGGTCAGCAAAACTCTGCACTGTCCTCCTACTATATAATACTGCTGGTCCCCAGTCCCCACAATAAAGCAATTAGCACACTGAGCACAGATATTTGCAGCACACTGAGCACAGATATTTGCAGCACACTGAGCACAGATATTTGCAGCACACTGAACATAGAAACTGAGAGGACGCCAGCCACGTCCTCTCACGATCATCTCCAATGCACGAGTGAAAAATGGCGGTGACGCGCGTCTCCTTATATAGAATACGAATCTCGCGAGAATCCGACCACGGGATGATGACGTTCGGGCGCACTCGGGTTAACCGAGCAAGGCGGGAGGATCCGAGTCTGCTCGGAACCGTGTAAAAAAAGGTGAAGTTCGAGGGGGTTCGGATTCTGACGAACCGAACCCGCTCATCACTAGTCTAAAGGAATTACCTAATCATCATAGTACAGTGTCACTGTAATAGTGTATGGTAGTTACCTGGTACCATAGTGCATTACTACTTTCACTGTAATATAGTGTATGGAGTTACGTGGTCATCATAGTGTATCACCATCATCACTGAGAGACCCAACCAGGTGAATTGGAGTTGTTTAGTCATTAGGGAATTGCTTTGCCATTATTAAAGGAAGTTATAAAACTAGTCAGATGGTGAGCTTTCAGAAGTTGCCAAGTAGCAATATCAGTAGGGCCATTCCATGTCAGGTCACCCAGGCGGGTGTGGTTCATTGGGTTGACATACATTTGTCAGGTCCGGGTGTTTTTGTGAATCCGTTAACCTGGAACCAACCTCAGGTGTAGGTGCTGGGGTATGAAGAAAACAGGGAGCACGAAGGAAGTTCCGTTTCATATATTTATTAAAGTAGCAATTCGGTAAGGAGTTAAATGACTAGTTGTTAATCATCATTATACTGAAGTATTGCAGGAATGACAGAAATAATATGCAAGAGAAAACTCAGAAATAAATAAAAGAAATGTTCATGGAAACATATGCAAAAACAAGCTGAAGAATAAATGTTGAATTGTCCAAATATAAACAGGCTTTGATGCTGAACTGCAGATTGTGTTTAACTGGTTAATGCAGGCATGGAGAATTAACTGTAAGAATTTGCAATGGAGTTTTAAGAGTTAACTGAGAGACTGTGAAGAATTATCCTTGTAATGACAACATAGAAAAAGTACTGAATTGGGTTACTTGCGGGTTCCGGAGATCACTGTGAAACTGTAGTAGATGGCAAGGTGATGAATGGGTTAAATGCAGAGTTGAACAAACGAACAGCTGAGGGAATTGGAATCCTCCAGACTTTGTATGATAGGCAGACAGACAGGGTAACCTCATGCAGGACACTGGGAATCCAAGTATTTCCAATAGGTGTGCAATTGACTGATAGCACAATGGAGAGCCGGTAGATCTTTGGCAGTGAAGGCTGCAAAACGGACCTCTGGGAACGGAGGCGATATCTGGACCACGGGAATCACACAGGAATGCACGGAGAGAGTTCAGAGCTAGAGCACAGCTTTGATACAACAAAGCACTGGCCCAGAGTGACATAATCCCAGCCTACTTAAAGGCAGCACAAGCACGGGATTGGCTTACACCTGCCCACAGGTGTTTTCACAAGTGCTCAGTATTAGCTATTTGGTCTCCAACATGGCCACCTCCTATACAGCAGACACACCGCAGTGCCTTAGGCCATTTGGTCCCCGCACTCACAGTTCCCAGACTCTGCATTACCTGTGCCATTGATCACGCCGTGTCCCCACACGGGCGCACAGCACCGCGAGCAACCGCACTGGCAACGGATGAACCCCAGAACCCGCAAAGGTGAGAGACCGGTTCGTGACAACATTGGGTCGACCTCTAATGGTCGGCATGGTTTTTAGGTCGGCATGGTCATTAGATCGACATTAAAAAAGGGCGACATGAGTTTTACTTTACTGTTTTTGGTTTAGTTTTCTTCGTAAAGTGACAGGGAACCCCAATTAGTGCACCGTGTCCCCTAGCATGCCTTGCTTCGGGCAAGGTGCCTCGCTGTGCCTGGCACAGGTTACCGTTCCCAATTGTAGGCCACGTGGATCGTAAAGTATGAAAAAAGGTCAAAAATGGGAATAATTGGAAAAACTCATGTCGACCTAATGCATGTGGACCATTAGTGGTCGACCCAATCATACATTGAGTCGACCACTAATGACCGCCATCCCACCCAAGCATGATGCCCACCAACTCAGATTTTCATGATACTTTGTACACTTGATACTACCACGTAGCTACTAACCCATGCCAAATTTTTCTTCTCTAGGCCTCACAGTTTTCAAGATGTAGGGGGTAAAAATTTTGAAAAATTGCTGGGAAATGCCACTACTGATGCTCCGTTTTTTTCTGAGGTGTATCTAGGAAAAAATTCACATCTCAGTGCCTAATCCACGTATCAGTTTGAAATTTTGACCCTTTGTCAATCAAAATATGGAGATTCCAGAAAAAAAATGTTTTATAAATCTTGCCTGACTCCGAGAGTTCATTATACATTCCTTTACTTCATACTTAATAATTTTTTTGGTGCAAAAAAAAAAAAAGTTTAATTAGCATTATCAACCTAAGGCAGATAAAAGTATACTTAAAAAGGATATGAAAGAAAACTAATGGAATTTTGATTGCCTGTATGAGTATGTCAACGTTTTATTATAATTCTCTCGTTAAAAATGAAAATTACCATGAGGTATATTTTTGCCCACCAGGGGAGTATTTTAATTTGTATATTTCTATGTATATGTGCAGATTTCTAATTACATATACGGGAGTATTCAGTTAGCGGCGATAACCCATTTTTTTCGTGAAAAACTGCGATTGTACTGCAAATCGTGAAAAACCCCTATTCAATTAGCTGCAATAATTTATTGTCGATAATTTTACTACCGTGAATTAAACTTCACCCACTCTTACCAGGTGCAAAAATGTGAAAGTGATACGTGGATTAGGCTCTGAGATGTGAATTTTGTTCCAGATACACCTCAGAAAGAAACAGCATCAGTAGTGGCATTTCCCAGCAATTCTGTGAAACTTTGACCCCCTATATCTCAAATACTGTGAGGCCTAGAGAAGAAAAGCTTGGCATGGGTTAGTAGCTCTGTGGTAGTATCAAGTGTACAAAGTGTCATGAGTCGGTGGGTGTCATACCTGGGTGAACCAAGTAGTGTATCTGGTGACCAGCAGAGGCGTAACTAGGGTAGGGCGAGTGGGGCATGTGCCCTGGGCGCCTTGGCAGGTCCAGGAGAGGGGGGCGCCGCCGGCGGCCAGGGCATCATGCCCCACTCGCCTCCGTCAACCCTAAATGTAAGGGGAGGAGAGCGCAGCGTCTCTCCCTCCCCTCACCGCCGCTGCCAGCAGCGCTGATGTGTCCGGTCTCCGGCGTTAGCCAATCAGAGCTTGCGGACCGGCTCCTGATTGGCTGCCGGTCCGCGAGCTCTGATTGGCTAGCGAACCGGTGCCAGACACAGCCGCCGGAGACAGGAGACCTGGACGGAGCGGCGAGGGGAAGGAGAGGCGCTGCGCTCTCCTCCCCTCACATAAGCGGCAGGTAAGTAAATGGGGGGGGGGGCACAGGCACATGTATCTGGCACCAAATGGAGCATGTAACTGGCACTGAGTGGGGCCTGGCACTGTGGGGCATGTATCTGGCACTGTGGGGCAATGTAACTGGCACTGTGGGGCATGTATCTGGCACAGTGGGGCAACGTAACTGGCACTGTGGGGCATGTATCTGGCACTGTGGGGCAATGTAACTGGCACTGTGGGGCATGTATCTGGCACAGTGGGGCAATGTAACTGGCACTGTGGGGCATGTATCTGGCACTGTGGGGCAATGTAACTGGCACTGTGGGGCAATGTAACTGGCACTGTGGGATATGTATCTGGCACAGTGGGGCAATGTAACTGGCACTGTGGGGCATGTATCTGGCACAGTGGGGCAATGTAACTGGCACTGTGGGGCATGTATCGGGCACAGTGGGGCAATGTAACTGGCACTGTGGGGCATGTATCCGACACAGTGGGGCAATGTATCCGGCACTGTGGGGCATTGTATCCGTCACTGTGGGGCAATGTAACTGGCACTGTGGGGCAATGTAACTGGCACTGTGGGGCATGTATCTGGCACAGTGGGGCAATGTAACTGGCACTGTGGGGCATGTAACCGACACAGTGGGGCAATGTATCCGGCACTGTGGGGCATTGTATCCGGCACTGTGGGGCATTGTATCTGGCACTCTGGGGCATTGTATCTGGCACTCTGGGGCAATGTAACTGGCACTGAGTGGCGCCTTGCACTGTGGGGCATGTATCTGGCACTGTGGGGCAATGTAACTGGCACTGTGGGCATGTATCTGGCACAGTGGGGCAATGTAACTGGCACTGTGGGGCAATGTAATTGGCACTGTGGGGCAATGTAACTGTCACTGTGGGGCATGTATCCGGCACTGTGGGGCATTGTATCTGGCACTGTGGGGCAATGTAACTGGCACTGTGGGCCATTTTCATTGGCCACACCCCTTCTGGGGCGTGGCCACCCCCCTCTGGAGTGTGGCCACGCCCATATTTTTGGCACTGTGGGGCATTGTATCTGGCACTGTGGGGCATTGTATCTGGCACTCTGGGGCAATGTAACTGGCACAGTGGGGCAATGTAACTGGCACTGTGGGGCATGTATCTGGCACTGTGGGGCAATGTAACTGGCACTGTGGGGCAATGTAACTGGCACTGTGGGATATGTATCTGGCACAGTGGGGCAATGTAACTGGCACTGTGGGGCATGTATCTGGCACAGTGGGGCAATGTAACTGGCACTGTGGGGCATGTATCCGACACAGTGGGGCAATGTATCCGGCACTGTGGGGCATTGTATCCGTCACTGTGGGGCAATGTAACTGGCACTGTGGGGCAATGTAACTGGCACTGTGGGGCATGTATCTGGCACAGTGGGGCAATGTAACTGGCACTGTGGGGCATGTAACCGACACAGTGGGGCAATGTATCCGGCACTGTGGGGCATTGTATCCGGCACTGTGGGGCATTGTATCTGGCACTCTGGGGCATTGTATCTGGCACTCTGGGGCAATGTAACTGGCACTGAGTGGCGCCTTGCACTGTGGGGCATGTATCTGGCACTGTGGGGCAATGTAACTGGCACTGTGGGCATGTATCTGGCACAGTGGGGCAATGTAACTGGCACTGTGGGGCAATGTAATTGGCACTGTGGGGCAATGTAACTGTCACTGTGGGGCATGTATCCGGCACTGTGGGGCATTGTATCTGGCACTGTGGGGCAATGTAACTGGCACTGTGGGCCATTTTCATTGGCCACACCCCTTCTGGGGCGTGGCCACCCCCCCCCTGGAGTGTGGCCACGCCCATATTTTTGGCACTGTGGGGCATTGTATCTGGCACTGTGGGGCATTGTATCTGGCACTCTGGGGCAATGTAACTGGCACTGTGGGGCAATGTAACTGGCACTGTGGGGCATGTATCCGGCACTGTGGGGCATTGTATCTGGCACTGTGGGGCAATGTAACTGGCACTGTGGGCCATTTTCATTGGCCACACCCATTCTGGAGCGTGGCCACCCCCCCACCCCTCTGGAGTGTGGCCACGCCCATATTTTCGGCACTGTGGGGCATTGTATCTGGCACTGTGGGGCATTGTATCTGGCACTCTGGGGCAATGTAACTGTTACTGTGGGGCAATGTAACTGGCACTGCGGGGCATGTATCCGGCACTGTGGTGCATTGTATCTGGCACTGTGGGGCAATGTAACTGGCACTGAGGGCAATGTAACTGGCACTGTGGGGCATGTATACGGCACTGTGGTGCATTGTATCTGGCACTGTGGAGCAATGTAACTGGCACTGTGGGCCATTTTCAGCGGCCACCCCCCTTCTTGAGCATGGCCACACCCCTTCTGGTGTGTGGTCACGCCATTTTTCGGCACTGTGGGGCATTGTATCTGGCACTGTGGGGCATTGTATCTGGCACTGTGGGGCAATGTAACTGGCACTGTGGGGCAATGTAACTGGCACTGTGGAGCATGTATCCGACACAGTGGGGCAATGTATCCGGCACTGTGGGGCATTGTATCCGGCACTGTGGGGCAATGTAACTGGCACTGTGGGGCAATGTAACTGGCACTGTGGGGCAATGTAACTGGCACTGTGGGGCATGTATCCGGCACTGTGGGGCATTGTATCTGGCACTGTGGGGCATTGTATCTGGCACTGTGGGGCAATGTAACTGGCACTGAGTGGCGCCTGGCACTGTGGGGCAATGTAACTGGCACTGTGGGGCATGTATCTGGCACTGTGGGGCAATGTAACTGGCACTGTGGGGCATGTATCCGGCACTGTGGGGCATTGTAACTGGCACTGTGGGCCATTTTCAGTGGCCACACCCCTTCTGGAGCGTGGTCACACCCCTTCTGGTGTGTGTCCACGCCCATTTTTTCGGCACTGTGGGGCATTGTATCTGGCACTGGGGCATTGTATCTGACACTGTTGGGCAATGTAACTGGCACTGTGGGGCAATGTAACTGGCACTGTGGGGCAATATAACTGGCACTGTGGGGCAGGTATCCGGCACTGTGGGGCATTGTATCTGGCACTGTGGGGCAATGTAACTGGCACTGTGGAGCATTGTATCTGGCACTGTGGGGCAATGTAACTGGCACTGTGGGGCAATGTAACTGGCACTGTGGGGCATGTATCCGGCACTGTAGGGCATTGTATCTGGCACTGTGGGGCAATGTAACTGGCACTGTGGGCCATTTTCAGTGGCCACACCCCTTCTGGAGCATGGCCACACCCCTTATGGAGTGTGGCCACGCCCATTTTTCGGCACTGTGGGGCATTGTATCTGGCACTGTGGGGCATTGTATCTGGCACTGTGGGGCAATGTAACTGGCACTGTGGGGTAATGTAACTGGCACTGTGGGGCAATGTAACCGGCACTGTGGGGCATGTATCCGACACAGTGGGGCAATGTATCCGGCACTGTGGGGCATTGTATCCGGCACTGTGGGGCAATGTAACTGGCACCGTGGGGCAATATAACTGGCACTGTGGGGCAATGTAACTGGCACTGTGGGGCAATGTAACTGGCCCTGAGTGGCGCCTGGCACTGTGGGGCATGTATCTGGCACTGTGGGGCAATGTAACTGGCACTCTGGGGCATGAATCTGGTACTGTGGGGCAATGTAACTGGCACTGTGGGGCAATGTAACTGGCACTGTGGGGCATGTATCCTG
Organism: Pseudophryne corroboree; assembly: GCF_028390025.1. Classification (NCBI taxonomy): domain Eukaryota; kingdom Metazoa; phylum Chordata; class Amphibia; order Anura; family Myobatrachidae; genus Pseudophryne; species Pseudophryne corroboree. The sequence goes on from NC_086451.1 coordinate 86,157,037, forward strand.
CACTGTGGGGCATTGTATCTGGCACTGTGGGGCAATGTAACTGGCACTTTGGGCCATTTTCAGTAGCCACACCCCTTCTTGAGCGTGGCCACACTCCTTCTGGTGTGTGTCCACGCCCATTTCTCTGACGTCCTAAGTGGATGCTGGGACTCCGTAAGGACCATGGGGAATAGCGGCTCCGCAGGAGACTGGGCACAACTAAAGAAAGCTTTAAGACTACCTGGTGTGCACTGGCTCCTCCCCCTATGACCCTCCTCCAGACCTCAGTTAGAATCTTGTGCCCGGCCGAGCTGGATGCACACTAGGAGGCTTTCCTGAGCTCCTAGAAAGAAAGTAATAGTTTAGGTTTTTTATTTTCAGTGAGATCTGCTGGCAACAGACTCACTGCTACGAGGGACTAAGGGGAGAAGAAGCGAACCTACCTGCTTGCAGCTAGCTTTGGCTTCTTAGGCTACTGGACACCATTAGCTCCAGAGGGATCGAACACAGGGCCCGACCTCGATCGTCCGGTCCCGGAGCCGCGCCGCCGTCCCCCTTACAGAACCAGAAGCAAGAAGTTGGTCCGGAAAATCGGCGGCAGAAGACTTCGGTCTTCAACAAGGTAGCGCACAGCACTGCAGCTGTGCGCCATTGCTACTCATGCACACCTCACACTCCGGTCACTGATGGGTGCAGGGCGCTGGGGGGGGGGGGGGTGCCCTGAGCAGCAATATAATATACCTTGGCTGGCAAATCTACACCATATATAGTCAGGAAGGCTATATAGGTGTAAAAATACCCCTGCCAGAGATCCAGTAAAAGCGGGAGAAAGTCAGTTGAAATAGGGGAGGGGCTATCTCCCTCAGCACACTGGCGCCATTTTCTCTTCACAGTGCAGCTGGAAGACAGCTCCCCAGGCTCTCCCCTGTAGTTTTCAGACTCAAAGGGTTAAAAAGAGAGGGGGAGCACTAAATTTAGGCGCAGTATTACATATATATAAGCAGCTATAGGGGAAAAATCACTCAGTTATAGTGTTAATCCCTGTGTTATATAGCGCTCTGGTGTGTGCTGGCATACTCTCCCTCTGTCTCCCCAAAGGGCTTTTGTGGGGTCCTGTCCTCAGTCAGAGCATTCCCTGTGTGTGTGCGGTGTGTCGGTACGGCTGTGTCGACATGTTTGATGAGGAGGCTTATGTGGAGGCGGAGCAGGTGCCGATAAATGTGATGTCACCCCCTGCGGGGCCGACACCTGAATGGATGGTAATGTGGAAGGAATTACGTGACAGTGTCGACTCTTTACATAAGAGATTTGACGACATAACAGATGTGGGACAGCCGGCTTCTCAGCTCGTGCATGCCCATGCGTCTCAAAAGCCATCAGGGGCTCTAAAACGCCCGCTACCTCAGATGGCAGACAGAGACGTCGACACGGATACCGACTCCAGTGTCAACGACGAGGAGACTAATGTACATTCCAATAGAGCCACCCGTTATATGATTGCGGCAATGAAAAATGTCTTGCACATTTCTGATGTTACCCCAGGTACCACGAAAAAGGGTATAATGTTTGGGAGAAAAAACTACCAGTGGTTTTTCCCCCATCTGATGAAATAAAATGAAGTGTGTGAAGAAGCGTGGGCTTCCCCTGATAAGAAACTGGTAATTTCTAAAAAGTTACTAATGGCGTACCCTTTCCCGCCAGAGGACAGGTTACGCTGGGAGACACCCCCTAGGGTGGATAAAGCGCTCACACAACTATCAAAGAAGGTGGCACTGCCGTCTCCGGACACGGCTGCCCTCAAGGAACCTGCCGATAGAAAGCAGGAGGCTATCCTGAAGTCTGTTTATACACACAGGGCCGGTTCAAGGGCGCAGAGCGCCCCGGGCAGGAAAGGGGGCGTGACCTAATACAGGGGGCGTGGTCAGTTACGCCCCCTGTACATTGCTAGCGCCGCTTGAATGCTGAGCGGTGCGCGATGACGTCATCGCGCACCGCACAGCAAAAGGTCCTCTCCACGAAGGGAAACTAGACGCTATGCGTCTAGTTCCCTTCGTGGAGAGGACCTTTGCTGTGCGGTGCGCGATGACGTCATCGCGCACCGCTCAGCAAAGTTACTCTCCACGAAGGGAAACTAGACGCATAGCGTCTAGTTCCCTTCACAGGAGGCGCCGCGGACGGGGACGGCAGCGGGCGCGGACGTGGGACACAGCGGGCAGCAGTGGCGGATCTTGCCACGGTGCGGCGCCCTCCGGATGGCGCCAGCGCCCTCCGGAAGGCGGCGCCCCGGGCAAAAGTCCTGCTTGCCCGTAGCAAGATCCGCTACTGTATACACACTCAGGCATTATACTGCGACCAGCTATTGCTTCAGCATGAATGTGCAGTTTTGCAGCTGCGTGGTCAGATTCCCTGTCAGAAAATATTGATACCTTAGACAGGGACACTATATTGCTAACCATAGAGCATATAAAAGACGCGGTTCTGTATATGAGAGATGCACAGAGGGATATTTGCCGGCTGGCATCTAGAATAAATGCACTGTCCATTTCTGCCAGAAGGGGTTTATGGACTCGGCAGTGGACAGGGGATGCAGATTCTAAAAAGCACATGAAGTTTTGCCTTACAAGGGTGAGGAGTTATTTGGGGATGGTCTCTCGGACCTAGTTTCACAGCGACAGCTGGAAAATCAGCATTTCTCTGACGTCCTAGTGGATGCTGGGGACTCCGTAAGGACCATGGGGAATAGACGGCTCCGCAGGAGACTGGGCACATCTAAAGAAAGATTTAGGACTATCTGGTGTGCACTGGCTCCTCCCCCTATGACCCGCTCCAAGCCTCAGTTAGATTTCTGTGCCCGGCAGAGCTGGATGCACACTAGGGGCTCTCCTGAGCACCTAGAAAGAAAGTATAGTTTAGGTTTTTTATTTTACAGTGAGACCTGCTGGCAACAGGCTCACTGCAACGAGGGACTAAGGGGAGAAGAAGCGAACCTACCTAAGTGGTGGTAGCTTGGGCTTCTTAGGCTACTGGACACCATTAGCTCCAGAGGGATCGAACACAGGACCCGACCTCGTCGTCCGTTCCCGGAGCCGCGCCGCCGTCCCCCTTACAGAGCCAGAAGCAAGAAGGTCCGGAAAATCGGCGGCTGAAGACTTCTGTCTTCTCCAAGGTAGCGCACAGCATGGCAGCTGTGCGCCATTGCTCCTCATGCACACCACACACTGCGGTCACTGATGGGTGCAGGGCGCTGGGGGGGGGGGTGCCCTGAGCAGCAATAAATAACACCTTGGCTGGCAAACTGACACCATATATAACCCCAGGGGCTATATAGGTGTAAATTAACCCCTGCCAGAATTATTAAAATAGCGGGAGAAAGCCCACCAAGAAAGGGGCGGAGCCATCTCCCTCAGCACACTGGCGCCATTTTCCCTCACAGCTCCGCTGGAGGGATCGCTCCCTGGCTCTCCCCTGCAGTCCTGCACTACAGAAAGGGTTAAAAAGATAGGGGGGGGACGAAATTTAGGCGCAGTATATTATGATAATGCAGCTATAAGGGAAAACACTCTCTATAGGTGATATCCCTGTGGTATATAGCGCTCTGGTGTGTGCTGGCATACTCTCCCTCTGTCTCCCCAAAGGGCTTTGTGGGGTCCTGTCCTCTGTCAGAGCATTCCCTGTGTGTGTGCTGTGTGTCGGTACTGCTGTGTCGACATGTATGATGAGGATAATGATGTGGAGGCGGAGCAAATGCCTGTGAATGTGATGTCACCCCCTGCGGGGTCGACACCTGTGTGGATGGACTTATGGAAGGAATTACGTGACAGTGTCAACTCCTTACATAAAAGGTTGACGACATAGGACAGCCGGCTACTCAGCTTGTGCCTGTTCCAGCGTCTCAAATGTCATCAGGGGCTTTAAAACGCCCGCTACCTCAGATGACAGACACAGATGTCGACACGGATACCGACTCCAGTGTCGACGACGAGACTAGTGTACCCTCCAATAGGTCCACCCGTTACATGATTGAGGCAATGAAAAATGTATTACACATTTCTGATAATACCCCAGGTACCACAAAAAAGGGTATTATGTTTGGAGAGAAAAAACTACCAGTAGTTTTTCCTGCATTAAATGAGGTGTGTGAGGAAGCGTGGACTTCCCCCGATAAGAAATTGATAATTTCTAAACGGTTATTGGCAGCGTACCCTTTCCCGCCAGAGGATAGGTCACGTTGGGAAACACCCCCTAGGGTAGATAAAGCGCTGAAACGTTTATCAAAAAAGGTGGCACTACCGTCTCCGAATACGGCCGTCCTGAAGGAACCTGCTGATAGAAAGCAGAAAACTACCCTAAAAGCTGTTTACACACACACGGGCATTATATTGAGACAATATTTTGCTGACAATAGAGCATATAAAAGACGCCGTCTTATACATGCGTGATGCACAGAGGGATATTTGCCGGCTGGCATCAAAAATAAGCGCTATGTCTATTGCCGCCAGGCGGGGGTTATGGACTCGGCAATGGTCAGGCGATGCCAATTCAAAACGGCACATGGAAGTTTTGCCCTATAAGGTGGTGGAACTGCTTGGGGATGGTCTTTCAGACCTTGTTTCCACAGCTAATGCTGGGAAATCAACTTTTTTGCCACAGGCTACCCCACAGCAAAAGAAAGCACCGTATTATCAGGTACAGTCCTTTCGGCCCCAGAAAAGCAAGAGGGCTAGAGGCTCATCCTTTCTGCCGAGAGGTAAAGGTAGAGGGACAAAGCTGCAGCACACAGCTAGTTCCCAAGAGCAGAAGTCCTCCCCTGCGTCCGGTAAGTCCACAGCATGACGCTGGGGCTACTCAGGCGGACCCGGGTACGGTGGGGGCCCATCTCAGAAATGTCAGCGCACAGTGGGCTCTCTCACAGGTGGATCCCTGGGTCCTTCAAGTAGTATCTCAGGGGTACAGGCTGGAATTCGAGACGTCTCCCCCCCCGCCGTTTCCTAAAATCTGCCTTACCGGCAACTCCCTCTGCCAGGGAGGCAGTGTTGGTGGCTATCCAAAAACTGTATTCACAGCAAGTGATTGTCAAGGTACCCCTCCTTCAACAAGGAAAGGGTTACTATTCCACAATGTTTGTGGTACCGAAACCGGACGGTTCGGTGAGACCCGTCTTAAATTTAAAATCCTTGAACACATATATCAAAAGATTCAAGTTCAAGATGGAATCGCTCAGGGCGGTTATTGCGAGCCTGGACGAGGAGGATTACAGGGTCTCCCTGGACATCAAGGATGCGTACCTGCATGTCCCCATTTACCCTCCTCACCAGAAGTACCTCAGATTTGTGGTACAGGACTGTCACTATCAGTTCTAGACGCTGCCGTTTGGTCTGTCCATGGCACCGAGCGTGTTTACCAAGGTAATGGCCGAGATGATGATACTCCTGCGAAAAAAGGGAGTTTTAATTATCCCGTACTTGGACGATCTCCTGATAAAGGCGAGGTCCAAGGAACAGTTGTTGATCGGAGTAGCACTTGCTCGGCAGGTGCTACAACAGCACGGCTGGATCCTGAATATTCCAAAGTCGCAGCTGGTTCCTGCAACACGTCTATTGTTCCTGGGGATGGTTCTGGACACAGAACCGAAAATGGTGTTTCTCCCGGAGGAGAAGGCCAAGGAGTTGTCATCGCTAGTCAGAGACCTCCTAAGACCAAAACAGGTGTCGGTGCACCACTGCACGCGAGTCCTGGGAAAGATGGTAGCTTCTTACGAAGCAATTCCGTTCGGAAGGTTCCATGCACGGATCTTTCAGTGGGATCTGTTGGACAAGTGGTCCGGATCGCATCTTCAGATGCATCAGAGGATAACCCTGTCTGCAAGGACCAGGGTGTCTCTACTGTGGTGGCTGCAGAGTGCTCATCTTCTGGAGGGCCGCAGATTCGGCATACAGGACTGGGTCCTGGTAACCACGGACGCCAGCCTTCGAGGCTGGGGAGCAGTCACACAGGGAAGAAATTTCCAGGGACTATGGTCAAGCCAGGAAATGTCCCTACACATAAATATTCTGGAACTAAGAGCCATTTACAATGCCCTAAGTCAGGCAAGACCCCTGCTTCAAAGTCAGCCAGTACTGATTCAGTCAGACAACATCACGGCGGTCGTCCATGTAAACCGACAGGGCGGCAAGAGAAGCAGGATGGCGATGGCAGAAGCCACGAGGATTCTCCGATGGGCGGAAAATCACGTGTTAGCACTGTCGGCAGTGTTTATTCCGGGAGTGGACAACTGGGAAGCAGACTTCCTCAGCAGACACGACCTCCACCCGGGAGAGTGGGGACTTCATCCAGAAGTCTTCCGGCTGATTACAAACCGATGGGAATGGCCACAGGTGGACATGATGGCGTCCCGCCTCAACAAAAAGCTAGAAATCTATTGCGCCAGGTCAAGGGACCCTCAGGCGATAGCGATGGACGCTCTAGTGACACCGTGGGTGTACCGGTCGGTTTATGTGTTTCCTCCTCTTCCTCTCATACCAAGGGTGCTGAGGATAATAAGAAGGAGAAGAGTAAGAACTATACTCATTGTTCCGGATTGGCCAAGAAGAGCTTGGTACCCAGAACTTCAAGAAATGATCTCAGAGGACCCATGGCCTCTACCGCTCAGACAAGACCTGCTGCAGCAGGGGCCTTGTCTGTTCCAAGACTTACCACGGCTGCGTTTGACGGCATGGCGGTTGAACACCAGATCCTGAAGGAAAAGGGCATTCCAGAGGAAGTCATTCCTACGCTGATCAAAGCCAGGAAGGACGTGACCGCAAAACATTATCACCGCATATGGCGAAAATATCTTGCTTGGTGTGAGGCCAGGAAGGCCCCAACGGAGGAATTTCAACTGGGTCGATACCTGCACTTCCTACAGTCAGGGGTGACTATGGGCCTCAAATTGGGGTCCATTAAGGTCCAGATTTCGGCTCTGTCGATTTTCTTCCAAAAAGAACTGGCTTCCCTGCCGGAAGTTCAGACTTTTGTTAAAGGAGTTCTGCATATTCAGCCTCCTTTTGTGCCTCCAGTGGCACCTTGGGATCTCAACGTGGTGTTGGATTTCCTTAAATCACATTGGTTTGAGCCACTTAAAACCGTGGAGTTAAAATATCTCACGTGGAAAGTGGTCATGCTATTGGCCCTGGCTTCGGCCAGGCGTGTGTCAGAGTTGGCGGCTTTGTCATGTAAAAGCCCTTATCTGATTTTCCATATGGATAGGGCGGAATTGAGGACTCATCCCCAATATCTGCCTAAGGTGGTTTCAGCGTTTCATTTGAACCAACCTATTGTGGTGCCTGCGGCTACTCGGGACTTGGAGGATTCCAAGTTGCTGGATGTAGTCAGGGCCCTGAAAATTTATGTTTCCAGAACGGCTGGAGTCAGGAAAACTGACTCGCTGTTTATCCTCTACGCACTAAACAAGATGGGTGCTCCTGCTTCAAAGCAGACTATTGCTCGCTGGATATGTAGCACAATTCAGCTTGCACATTCTGCGGCGGGACTGCTGCATCCTAGATCAGTAAAAGCCCATTCCACGAGGAAGGTGGGCTCTTCTTGGGCGGCTGCCCGAGGGGTCTCGGCTTTACAACTTTGCCGGGCTGCTACTTGGTCGGGGTCAAACACATTTGCAAGATTTTACAAGTTTGACATCCTGGCTGAGGAGGACCTGGAGTTCGCACATTCGGTGCTGCAGAGTCATCTGCACTCTCCCGCCCGTTTGGGAGCTTTGGTATAGTCCCCATGGTCCTTACGGAGTCCCAGCATCCACTTAGGACGTCAAAGAAAATAAGATTTTACTCACCGGTAAATCTATTTCTCGTAGTCCGTAGTGGATGCTGGGCGCCCATCCCAAGTGCGGATTGTCTGCAATACTTGTACATAGTTATTGTTAACAAAAGGGTTATTGTTGAGAGCCATCTGTGCAGAGGCTCCGTTGTTGTCATACTGTTAACTGGGTATAATATCACGAGTTGTACGGTGTGATTGGTGTGGCTGGTATGAGTCTTACCCGGGATTCAAAATCCTTCCTTATTGTGTCAGCTCTTCCGGGCACAGTATCCTAACTGAGGTCTGGAGGAGGGTCATAGGGGGAGGAGCCAGTGCACACCAGGTAGTCCTAAAGCTTTCTTTAGTTGTGCCCAGTCTCCTGCGGAGCCTCTATTCCCCATGGTCCTTATGGAGTCCCAGCATCCACTATGGACTACGAAAAATAGATTTACCGGTGATTAAATCTTATTTTTTTCGGCACTGTGGGGCATTGTATTTGGCACTGTGGGGCATTGTATCTGGCACTGTGGGGCAATGTAACTGGGACTCATCCCCAATATCTGCCTAAGGTGGTTTCAGCGTTTAATTTGAACCAACCTATTGTGGTGCCTGCGGCTACTCGGGACTTGGAGGATTCCAAGTTGCTGGATGTAGTCAGGGCCCTGAAAATTTATGTTTCCAGAACGGCTGGAGTCAGGAAAACTGACTCGCTGTTTATCCTCTACGCACTAAACAAGATGGGTGCTCCTGCTTCAAAGCAGACTATTGCTCGCTGGATATGTAGCACAATTCAGCTTGCACATTCTGCGGCGGGACTGCTGCATCCTAGATCAGTAAAAGCCCATTCCACGAGGAAGGTGGGCTCTTCTTGGGCGGCTGCCCGAGGGGTCTCGGCTTTACAACTTTGCCGAGCTGCTACTTGGTCGGGGTCAAACACATTTGCAAGATTTTACAAGTTTGACATCCTGGCTGAGGAGGACCTGGAGTTCGCACATTCGGTGCTGCAGAGTCATCTGCACTCTCCCGCCCGTTTGGGAGCTTTGGTATAGTCCCCATGGTCCTTACGGAGTCCCAGCATCCACTTAGGACGTCAGAGAAAATAAGATTTTACTCACCGGTAAATCTATTTCTCGTAGTCCGTAGTGGATGCTGGGCGCCCATCCCAAGTGCGGATTGTCTGCAATACTTGTACATAGTTATTGTTAACAAAAGGGTTATTGTTGAGAGCCATCTGTGCAGAGGCTCCGTTGTTGTCATACTGTTAACTGGGTATAATATCACGAGTTGTACGGTGTGATTGGTGTGGCTGGTATGAGTCTTACCCGGGATTCAAAATCCTTCCTTATTGTGTCAGCTCTTCCGGGCACAGTATCCTAACTGAGGTCTGGAGGAGGGTCATAGGGGGAGGAGCCAGTGCACACCAGGTAGTCCTAAAGCTTTCTTTAGTTGTGCCCAGTCTCCTGCGGAGCCGCTATTCCCCATGGTCCTTATGGAGTCCCAGCATCCACTACGGACTACGAGAAATAGATTTACCGGTGATTAAATCTTATTTTTTTCGGCACTGTGGGGCATTGTATTTGGCACTGTGGGGCATTGTATCTGGCACTGTGGGGCAATGTAACTGGCACTGTGGGGCACTGTAACTGGCACTGTGGGGCATGTATCCGGCACTGTGGGGCATTGTATCTGGCACTGTGGGGCAATGTAACTGGCACTGTGGGCCATTTTCAGTGGCCACACCCCTTCTGGAGCGTGGCCACACCCCTTCTGGGGTGTGACCACGCCCATTTTTTCGGCACTGTGGGGCATTGTATCTGGCACTGTGGGGCATTGTATCTGGCACTGTGGGGCAATGTAACTGGCACTGTGGGGCAATGTAACTGGCACTGTGGGGCATTGTATCTGGCACTGTGGGGCATTGTATCTGGCACTGTGGGGCAATGTACCTGGCATGCTTCTTTTTGTGTGCTTTTTTTTTTGGGGGGGGGGGCACCATTTTATATCTTGCCCTGGGCTCCAAAACCCCTAGTTACGCCTCTGGTGACCAGTATATTCAAAGCATGACTGGGGGGAAAAAAAATATATATATTAAAAAAATAAAAGTACTTACAGTTCATTACATTTGACATCACAGAATACTTTGTTACAATTCTGATTCAATCTGTTTTGATTCCATGATGTAAAAATACTTTTATAGCCGCTGTAGATGATGTATTAAAGGGCTATAATTGTCTTGTTAATTACCACAGGAACATAAAAGCATTAATGCACCATTATGTGCTATATAGCCTGTTACCATCTGTACCAACAGGGTGGGTGCCAGTGGCATGACCTTTTGCCAGCTCTATCCTCCTGGAGATGATGCAGGGGGCAGCTAGCGGCAGACTTTGCTCTGCTGTAAATATTGTCCTTTGTTAATATGTGACTGCTGATGACAAGCTGTAGTAATTGTAGTGTCCAGTGTCCTATGTAAGCAGACACATGCTTCGGACACACTGTTGTTTTGCTTGTACCGGTGATCAGACTGGAAAGATCTGTAGACGAGCGTAGGTCTGAAGCACTTTACTGTTTGTAAAATGCAATGTGAAATATATGGGCCCAGTTTATGTGCAGAGTTGCCAGCAGAACTTTAAAATGGGATCGTTAATCTCTATGGCCATTTATGGGGCTGTTCTCTCTAACAGCTAGAAACCTACTCCATTATCCAGCTATATCCACAACAAAACTTGTTACTTTTAACTACCATTGGCAGAAGGAGATGTATTCAATATCCCAGCGCTCAGCATACCGGCGCCGGGATACCGACACCTATTCCTCCTCTTGGTGTGTCCACGTCACCCCTGGAGGGAGAATAAACAGCATGGTGTGCGTAGCACGTCACCGGAGGCAGCGAGCCCACAAGGGGCTTTTTTGCGCATGCCGCACTGTCGGCATTCTGGCACTCTACAACCCGCATTCGGGATTCTGACTGCCGGGATGACGGGCACCGGTATATAGACACCTACCGTGCAGAAGTCACTCGAGGTAAAGACGGAAGACCATCTCTTGCACTGGTGTGCTCTATCCATACATACACTGTTACAAGCATGCTGTGCATCCTCTTAGTGATGTGTCATTTTCTGCTATACTCTAGATCTAGTTGGCAAATTCTTCTCATGCCTTCTGTCACCATTCCACTCAAATATCTGGTTAGGCGAGAGGCTGTTACTGAATTAATTTTGGATGAGGACTGACCCCAGGCTCATCTTGTGGGGGCATAATGTATGACCTGATGGTTTCTGTCAGCTGCGGGCGGACATACATGAAGTGCTTTCTTATGTTTATCAAAGGCATAACAGTGCTCCACTGCAACGTACGTACCTAGAAGAGGAACATACAAGGTAGCGACAGTAAATGCTAGATGTGAAAGCGAAGGTTAGGGAGAGCGCTTGGATCTAGGAGGAGACAGGAGAAGTGAGTCTGAGAGGAGATCGGGACAGGAGCCAGTGTGTACTAGAGTTGTATTGGTGGGTACATGGAAAAGGCTTTTGGAGGTGGGTTATTTAGATTGTGTTTAAGGATTTGAAGGCTGGGAAGAGAAGCCTGATGGGTAGCGGGAGATCTTTTAGGTGGGAATGGTTAACAGACCAGATTTAGGAGGGTGTGAGAGGAGAGTAGATTGTATGAAATTATTTTTGCCACTTTATGGGCCATGATGAGTAGTTTGAATTTGATCCGTGAGAATGTGTTCCCAGTGCTGGGAGTTGTGTGCTGGGGAAGGCAGCATGCATAAGATGGTAGCTGATGGAATGGATAAGGTTGCGAGGTACTAGTATATATCATGGGTGGAGGCATCAGGTCTGCGAGAAGGACAGAGCCAGAGTAAAGGATGGCACCAAGGGGTGTGTGTCAGCGCTATCCTATTTACTGTTCTAACCACACAATTATATAATATATTTAAAAGTTCAAAATGTAAAGATGTAAGATATAAAGTGCCGGAGTAAAGCACTGTGACAGTATCTTGATTGCCCTGTGCTTGGGCCACAATGTTGATCTGGATATCTGTTCTCCTCAGTAAAGGCAAGAAGATAATCTCTTGTACTGATCTGTCTGCCTTTCAGTGACTATAGGTCTTCATGGTGCTTTGATGTGTTTACATGTAGAGTTGGAAATGTTTGTGTTTAAGCTTTTTTACTTTTGTACTCTGGCCTATACAGCCTACTTATAATGACTTTCTGTTCTGATTTACAGATTTGGTTCTATATTGTGAGGCCTTTCTGACCACCTATCGGACCTTCATCTCACCAGAGGAGCTGATTCAGAAGCTACAGTATAGATATCCTTTGCCGAGTCTGCAGATCAGAGGGTGGGGCTCAGCTTTATGGTGGTTACTGAGTATAGGCCATTGTCTTACGGCAGGTATACACAGGGCTAGGACAGCTGGGAACATGCTCAACCTTACATACAGCCAGTAGGGTGATGATTAGGGATTGCTGATCACTTTCAGCCAGAAGGGGAGATGAATCAAGCCTTGGAGAGAGCTAAAGGGAGTAGTTGCCAGAAGCGACCAATCAGCGTCTCTCATAGAAGCTGACTGGATACTCTGTGCAACTTCACTTTGTCTCTCCAAGGCTTGATTCATCTCCCCCACAGTGCCGATAATACTGTAGTTATTTTACTGTCCTATACATTGGATATTTTACATGTTTGGGGATACAACAAAACTTTCCTCTGCTCTGTATTCAATGCATTTGTATGGCAGAGTAACGAAAACCTAAATATTTTATCTGCTAATAATACGTGGCGCATTGTCTAGGAGGTCATGTAGAAAACAAGCAATCTGAGATGGCCCATGCACAAGATGATTCATACAAAGACAGAAAATCCCTGCTGAGCTCTTACTGTGTACGTAGGTTTGCTGGGCTGGTGCTGCCCCCTGTTGTTTACTACTGTAATCACCTCACCACATCTGTAGAAATACTTTTTTACATTGAGAGAAAAGAAAACCCATTCACCTAATCGATGATCCTTACACCTTCAAAAGCCATATATATTTGGCATCTATGGAGAAATGCGTGTCTAAATTAGTCATGGTAACACACACAATTTTCTTTAACCCTTGTCAACATATGAGAGATTCTGTCACTTCCAGGACACGTTCAAGCAGCGTGTGAGCAAAAACACCTTCTTTGTGCTGGTGCGAGTGGTGGATGAGTTATGGTAAGTAAGAGCAGTCACCTATGTAAGTGTGAATTGCGTAGTGCCATGTGTCATACATTTAGATCAGTGTTGTGTTGCGCTCCTCCGGATGTATAACTTACTATATTTGCGTGCGTTACATCCTTTATCCTGCCCCCGTGAGCTATTGTTTCTGTACAGATAGTTGCCCTCTTCTCACATCCTTTGCACGTTGTGATCTGTGATAAAAGTCTAGGCAGGGCATTGCTTATTGCGCGTTTCGCCACTCGGTCATTATTTGTTATCATCATGTCTTTAAATGTACTGCTCTCATTCAACCCACATTCATTTATCACATCCTTTGTGTCTGTACACTGAGGATAGTGTAATTTGTGTATTTAGAAATGGCAAGTGCCAGTATTTAGGGTTTTACAAGATGTATTTAGGTAGTGGATAACATTACCTCCATGGTGGTGGTAGTCATTGCATTCACATGGTGAAAAAACCCAGAGACTCCGTACAAACTGGACAGTTTGTGCCGACTTCAGTACCTAAATAATGAAGCTTAGGCTGTTTACCTACCTCTATCCAAACGGACTATAAATTGTTCCTTTGCAAATGAAACCTGCAACCAGTGGTCCCAAAAGCCATCCTCTGACAGTACATTCTGTATTCATAAATAGCTCCCATTGTTTTCCATTTACCCTTATTGTATACATTAATAGGACCATGTGTGCAGCTCTTACATGTAAGTGTGTTGGACATACTGTACTCATACCACTTTCTGCCCCTTCCCTCCCTCCAGCTTGGTGGAACTGACAGACGAAATCCTGAAGCTGCTGATGGAACTAGTATTCCGGCTGGTGTGTAAAGGAGAGCTCAGCCTGGCTCACATGCTGCGCAAGAACATTCTGGAGAAAGTGGATAACAAGAGGATGCAGAGTCACTGCAACTCTGCTATGAGACCACTCGCTGCCAGGGGGGTGGCCGCAAGGTATGGGGGTCTTCCAGCATGACTGTAATCACTATCCTGATGACATGAGGACCAAGCTGACCTATATTTAAAGGGCAATTGAACCAAACGTGAAAATTAATTCATAGGATTATTAACTTACATATTTTTAAAAGCTTGTGTATAATGACAGGAGTTGCAATGTTGGACCTGTAACATGACCCCATTACAGTTATAAAGGCTGCGGGGATCTACGTCGGAGTTACTGGCAGGAAGCATAAGTCAGAGAGTAAAAAAACAAAACTAACTTTTGTACACAGTTCTTGCAAGCACCTGAAAAGTTTGCATTTACATATGTTATTTGCAACGGTTTTGCACTTGAGGTGTATTTATGCTATATTTCTTCCTCGCAGTAGGAAGATACAGAAGCTGAGCCCTGGATTTAATGTCCTGACCCTCTACCATACAGTCCTCCTGCTCCCCCTCATTTTATTACCAGTGCCCTGTATAGGATATGGATATAGGGCTTTGGGTCCTAGTTTTTATTAGCTTTATAGTGTCTGGTAATATCTGCATTGAGTGGCCTACTCTGTGTGGCCTCCTGGCACCATCCCCTGGTATGGATAGCCTCAAGTGCCCTTAAAGAAACTCCTACTTCTTTAGACCATACTTCCACCATGCAAATGCGTCCTCGTACATCTAGCCTCAGTACACCACACAGTGCAAGATGCCTGGCGTTAGTGAGCTACCAGGATCCGTGCAACTCTGTGATCATCGAGCATCTTTTTTTCTCTGACGTCCTAGTGGATGCTGGGAACTCTGTAAGGACCATGGGGAATAGCGGCTCCGCAGGAGACTGGGCACAACTAAAGAAAGCTTTAGGACTACCTGGTGTGCACTGGCTCCTCCCACTATGACCCTCCTCCAGACCTCAGTTAGAATCTTGTGCCCGGCTGAGCTGGATGCACACTAGGGGCTCTCCTGAGCTCCTAGAAACAAAGTATATTTTAGTTTTTTTATTTTACAGTGAGATCTGCTGGCAACAGACTCACTGCAGCGAGGGACTAAGGGGAGAAGAAGCGAACCTACCTAACTGGTGGTAGTTTGGGCTTCTTAGGCTACTGGACACCATTAGCTCCAGAGAGATCGACCGCAGGACCCGACCTTGGTGTTCGTTCCCGGAGCCGCGCCGCCGTCCCCCTTACAGAGCCAGAAGCATGAAGATAGTCAGGAAAATCGGCGGCAGAAGACTTCAGTCCTCACCAAGGTAGCACACAGCACTGCAGCTGTGCGCCATTGCTCCTCATGTACACCTCACACTGCGGTCACTGATGGGTGCAGGGCGCGGGGGGGGGGGGGGGCACCCTGAGGGCAATATTACACACCTTGGCTGGCAAAATCTACACCATATATAGTACCAGAGGCTATATAGGTGTAAATTAATACCCCTGCCAGAGTTATACAAACGCGGGAGAAGTCCGCCGAAAAAGGGGCGGGGCTACCTCCCTCAGCACACTGGCGCCACTTCTCCCTCACAGCTCCGCTGGAAGGAAGCTCCCTGACTTTCCCCTGCAGTCTAAAGCTACAGAAGGGTAAAAAAGAGAGGTGGGGCACTAAATTTAGGCACAGTATATATATATATATATATATATATATATATATAGTGCAATCAGGCTCGGCACTCCTTGCTGGGGATGAATACTTGCTGTGGTGCCTTCTGTGGATGTTTGGTATCCATAATGTAGAATGCAAAGCAAC
This sequence comes from Pseudophryne corroboree, assembly GCF_028390025.1. Lineage (NCBI taxonomy): Eukaryota > Metazoa > Chordata > Amphibia > Anura > Myobatrachidae > Pseudophryne > Pseudophryne corroboree. The sequence continues at coordinate 86,172,677 of NC_086451.1, forward strand.
ACCCCGAAACGGTCCTACGCCGTTTCGGGGTGTTCCCCCGTCTTGCTTGTCCCTGAAGACGGGGGAACACCCTGAAACGGCGTAGGACCGTAATAAAGGCTTCATCTTTTTCATCAGTCTGTTGAGTGCCGCTGCTTTGCATTCTATATATATATATATATATATATATATATAGCAGCTATAAGGGGATATAATTCAGTGAGTCCCTGTATTATATAGCGCTGTGGTGTGTGCTGGCATACTCTCTCTCTGTCTCTCCAAAGGGCTTTGTGGGGTCCTGTCCTCTGTCAGAGCATTACCTGTGTGTGCGGTGTGTCGGTACGGCTGTGTCGACATGTTTGATGAGGAGACTTATGTGGAGGCGGAGCAGATGCCTATAAATGTGATGTCACCCCCTGAGGGGCGGACTCCTGAGTGGATGGACTTATGGAAGGAATTACGTGAAAGTGTCGACTCCTTACATTAAAAAATTTGACGACATGCCAAATGCGGGACAGCCGGCTTCTCAGCTCGTGCCTGCCCAGGCGTCTCAAAGGCCATCAGGGGCTCTAAAACGCCCGCTACCTCAGATGGCAGACACAGCTGTCGACACGGATACTGATACCAGTGTCGACGACGAAGAGACTAATGTAATGTCCAATAGGGCCACTCGTTACATGATTGAGGCAATGAAAAATGTATTACACATTTCTGATATTACCCCAGGTACCACAAAAAAGGGTATTATGTTTGGGGAGAAAAAACTACCAGTGGTTTTTCCCCCTTCTGAAGAATTAAATGAAGTGTGTGAAGTAGCGTTGGCTTCCCCCGATAAAAAATTGGTAATTTCTAAAAGGTTACTAATGGCGTACCCTTTCCCGCCAGAGGATGGGTCACGTTGGGAGACACCCCCTAGGGTGGATAAAGCGCTCACACGCTTGTCAAAGAAGGTGGCACTACCGTCTTCCGGATACGGCCGCCCTAAAGGAGCCTGCTGATAGAAAGCAGGAGGCTATCCTGAAGTCTGTATATACACACTCAGGCATTATACTGAGACCAGCTATTGCTTCAGCATGGATGTGCAGTGCTGCAGCTGCGTGATCAGATTCCCTGTCGGAAAATATTGACACCTTAGACAGGGACACTATATTGCTAACCATAGAGCATATAAAAGACGCAGTCTTATACATGAGAGATGCACAGAGGGATATTTGCCGTCTGGCATCTAAAATAAGTGCAATGTCCATTTCTGCCAGGAGAGGCTTATGGACTCGGCAGTGGACAGGGGATGCAGATTCTAAAAGGCACATGGAAGTTTTGCCTTATAAGGGTGAGGAGTTATTCGGGGATGGTCTCTCAGACCTGGTTTCCACAGCAACAGCTGGGAAGTCAGCATTTTTACCCCATGTCCCCTCACAGCCTAAGAAAGCACCGTATTATCAGGTACAGTCCTTTCGGCCCCAGAAAAGCAGGCGGGGAAAGGCGCGTCCCTTCTGCCCAGAGGCAGAGGTAGGGGGAAAAAGCTGCAACAAACAGCCAGTTCCCAGGAACAAAAGCTGTATTCCCAGCAGGTGATAGTCAAGGTGCCCCTACTTTAACAAGGACGGGGTTACTATTCCACAATGTTTGTGGTACCGAAACCGGACGGTTCGGTGAGACCCATTTTAAATTTGAAATCCTTGAACACATATATAAAAAAATTCAAGTTCAAGATGGAATCGCTCAGGGCGGTTATTGCAAGCCTGGACGAGGGGGATTACATGGTATCCCTGGACATCAAGGATGCTTACCTGCATGTCCCCATTTACCATCCTCACCAGGAGTCCCTCAGATTTGTGGTACAGGATTGTCATTACCAATTCCAGACGCTGCCGTTTGGGCTGTCCACGGCACCGAGGGTATTTACCAAGGTAATGGCCGAAATGATGATACTCCTTTGAAAAAAGGGTGTTTTAATTATCCCGTACTTGGACGATCTCCTGATAAAGGCGAGGTCCAAGGAGCAGTTGTTGGTCGGGGTAGCACTATCTCGGGAAGTGCTACAACAGCACGGTTGGATTCTGAACATTCCAAAGTCACAGCTGGTTCCTACGACACGTCTACTGTTCCTGGGGATGGTTCTGGACACAGACCAGAAAAAAGTGTTTCTCCCGGAGGAGAAAGCCAAGGAGCTGTCATCTCTAGTCAGAGGCCTCCTGAAACCAAAACAGGTTTCGGTGCATCACTGCACGCGAGTCCTGGGAAAAATGGTAGCTCCCTACGAAGCAATTCCATTCGGCAGGTTCCATGCAAGAACTTTTCAGTGGGACCTGTTGGACAAGTGGTCCAGATCGCATCTTCAGATGCATCGGTTGATAACCCTGTCTCCAAGGACCAGGGTGTCTCTGCTGTGGTGGCTGCAGAGTGCTCATCTTCAAAAGGGCCGCAGATTCGGCATACAGGACTGGGTCCTGGTGACCACGGATGCCAGCCTTCGAGGCTGGGGGGCAGTCACACAGGGAAAAAACTTCCAGGGCCTATGGTCAAATCAGGAGATTTCCCTACACATAAATATTCTGGAACTAAGGGCCATTTACAATGCCCTAAGTCATGCAAGACCCCTGCTTCAAAACCAGCCGGTACTGATTCAATCAGACAACATCACGGCAGTCGCCCATATAAATCGACAGGGCGGCACAAGAAGCAGGATGGCGATGGCAGAAGCCACAAAGATTCTCCAATGGGCGGAAAATCACGTGATAGCACTGTCAGCAGTGTTCATTCCGGGAGTGGACAACTGGGAAGCAGACTTCCTCAGCAGGCACGACCTCCACCCGGGAGAGTGGGGACTTCATCCAGAAGTCTTCCAAATGCTGGTAAACCGTTGGGAAAGGCCACAGGTGGACATGATGGCGTCTCGCCTCAACAAAAAGTTACAAAGATACTGCGCCAGGTCAAGGGACCCTCAGGCGATAGCTGTGGACGCTCTAGTGACACCGTGGGTGTACCAGTCGGTTTATGTGTTCCCTCCTCTGCCTCTCATACCAAAGGTACTGAGAATAATACGAAGGCGAGCAGTAAGAACGATACTCGTGGTTCCGGATTGGCCAAGAAGAGCTTGGTACCCAGAACTTCAAGAAATGCTATCAGAGGACCCTTGGCCTCTGCCGCTCAGACAGGATCTGCTACAACAGGGGCCCTGTCTGTTCCAAGACTTACCGCGGCTGCGTTTGTCGGCATGGAGGTTGAACACCGGATCCTAAAGGAAAAGGGCATTCCAGAGGAAGTCATTCCTACGCTGATTAAAGCTAGGAAATTAGTAACCGCAAACCATTATCACCGCATTTGGCGAAAATATGTTGCGTGGTGTGAGGCCAGGAGGGCCCCAACAGAGGAATTTCAGCTGGGTCAATTTCTGCACTTCCTACAGTCAGGATTGACTATGGGCCTAAAATTGGGTTCCATAAAGGTCCAGATTTCGGCTCTGTCGATTTTTTTCCAGAAAGAACTGGCTTCACTGCCTGAAATTCAGACTTTTGTAAAGGGAGTGCTGCATATTCAGCCCCCTTTTGTGCCTCCAGTGGCACCTTGGGATCTCAACGTGGTGTTGGATTTTCTAAAATCACATTGGTTTGAACCACTTAAAACCGTGGATTTAAAATATCTCACATGGAAGGTGGTCATGCTATTGGCCTTGGCTTCAGCCAAGCGTGTGTCAGAATTGGCGGCTTTGTCGTGTAAAAGCCCTTATCTGATTTTCCATATGGATAGGGCAGAATTGAGGACTCGTCCACAGTTTCTCCCTAAGGTGGTATCAGCTTTTCATTTGAACCAACCTATTGTGGTGCCTGCGGCTACTAGGGACTTGGAGGATTCCAAGTTGCTGGACGTAGTCAGGGCCCTGAAAATTTATGTTTCCAGGACGGCTAGAGTCAGGAAAACTGATTCGCTATTTATCCTGTATGCACCCAACAAGCTGGGTGCTCCTGCTTCTAAGCAGACTATTGCTCGCTGGATTTGTAGCACAATTCAGCTGGCGCATTCTGCGGCTGGACTGCCACATCCTAAATCTGTAAAAGCCCATTCCACAAGGAAGGTGGGCTCTTCTTGAGCGGCTGCCCGAGGGGTCTCGGCTTTACAACTTTGCCGAGCTGCTACTTGGTCAGGGGCAAACACGTTTGCTAAATTCTGCAAATTTGATACCCTGGCTGAGGAGGACCTTGAGTTCTCTCATTCGGTGCTGCAGAGTCATCCGCACTCTCCCGCCTGTTTGGGAGCTTTGGTATAATCCCCATGGTCCTTACGGAGTTCCCAGCATCCACTAGGACGTCAGAGAAAATAAGATTTTACTCACCGGTAAATCTATTTCTCGTAGTCCGTAGTGGATGCTGGGCACCCATCCCAAGTACGGATTGTCTGCAATACTTGTATATAGTTATTGCCTAATTAAAGGGTTATTGTTATGAGCCATCTGTTGAGAGGCTCAGTTATAGTTCATACTGTTAACTGGGTATAATATCACGAGTTATACGGTGTGATTGGTGTGGCTGGTATGAGTCTTACCCGGGATTCAAAATCCTTCCTTATTGTGTCAGCTCTTCCGGGCACAGTATCCTAACTGAGGTCTGGAGGTGGGTCATAGTGGGAGGAGCCAGTGCACACCAGGTAGTCCTAAAGCTTTCTTTAGTTGTGCCCAGTCTCCTGCGGAGCCGCTATTCCCCATGGTCCTTACGGAGTTCCCAGCATCCACTACGGACTACGAGAAATAGATCTACCGGTGAGTAAAATTTTTTTTTTTTTTTGCCGAAAAATTAATCTTCGTCGTAACACAATGCAACTAGGACGCACCAGGAGATTGTGCTGATTAATGTGATATATTACAATTGTGTATGGTGTGTGACTCAGGGGCAGATCTAGACTTTTCTTTTAGGGGGGGGGGCGGTTTAAGAATTAATACTGACTCCTCCCCCTCTGCTCATTACTCCTCCCACATTTCTCCCAATCACTAAATTTCGCCATATTTACAATTTTTCCATGCACTTTTCTCATTTCCAAGTGACAGCCCTATTTATCAAAGCTATAATGATCGAGATAACACTCATATCTCCGTGATACCAAACTTTCACAATGATTTCCACAGTCCCAATACTTTAGGAGCTGTAGAAAATGAGTAATTCAACAAGTTCCAAAAATGCTTACGTTTCGGAACTTGACAGTGAAACTGTGTGCCATCCTGAGATGACATGCAGTCACCCGAATTTCTGCACATGTGAAAGTGTAAGGTGAATCACCTATCATATATATATATAGAATCCAAAGAATCCGGCACTCAAGTCACCAATACCATGTGCTGTAATCTGAGTGTATGGGGAAAGTTGCTACCAATATTTTTATAATTGGTTTTAAGTGATTCGGGTATAAAAGGATCTAGATAGGTAAAAACATAGGGTGAGAACACATGAATACATTATGCTTTACATGTTTACCATATTTTGTTACAGCGCAACAAGAGGGAAAAAATTACATGGACAGGGAGATACATTTATGGAGGGTTGAGGGAGATAGGGCTAGATGATTTGTATGAGTGGGGTACAGCAGGGGTTATACAGCAAGGGGCAGTATGGTGGGCAAGCTAGATGGAGACATGGATGATGGATGGTTGGATGGTTCAACTGCTGATAAAGAAATATAAGAAAGTCGAGGAGAGAGAGAAGAGGAGAGACAGTGAGGGAGGGCAGAAGTGACAATACAAGAGAGAGGGATAGACGTTGTTGCATGAAAAGTACAGGGATAGGAAAGGAGGAAGAGAAAATAGACAGAGCGAGACAGACAGAGGGTATTGGAAAGTGATGAGAGTGACAATAAAGAGGTAGTATGTTGGTGAGAGGAACAGGATATGGGTGAAAGAGAGAGGCAGATTGAGAGACTGGAAGAGAGATATTGGAGAAAGCGTAAAGGAAGGAGAGAGATGCCACAGTAGGAGAGAGAGAGAGAGGAGGGAGGAGAATAAGACACATTGGAGAAAATGGGATAGATGCATGTGGCATTTTACTCGATTTTTTTCTTTCTAAATGTTTGTAGTTATTTTAAGCATCTTGGTCAGTTAACTTAAATATGCCCGACATCCCGAACATAACATTCTAACCAGAACCTATGGTGCAAATTGTGCCTTGTGCCCTGGCCTCAACAGTCTTATAAAGGATGATTGCAGAAAGGAGGGAAATGCTGAAAATGCCCATTGTAAAAGTCATATTCTCCAGGGGAGCATCCTAGTGACCCCCTGCCCCATAGCTCAGGTTCACTCCAACTCCCCCTCATTCACCATCCTGCTCCCGAACACTTTCACTCACCTTCCCACTCCAACACACTTACCTTCCCGCTCCCCCACACCCGCGCTCATCTTCCCTCTCCCCCGAACCTGCACTCACCTTCCTGCTCCACCACATTTACCTTCCCACTCCCCCGCACTCACCTTCCCGCTCCCCCACACCCGCACTCACCTTCCCGCTCTCCCCTGCACTCTGGACCCCAGGGCATTTAGCAACATTCTCTGACATTTACTAGTTGCGTCTGGCCGCTAGGCTCAATCCGTCTGATCAACGATCTCTAGGAATACCACAACCAACATGGCGACCAAAGGCACTGCATGGCATGCAGGGAGTTGTAGTTTTTTGTTGGTGATGACAACAACGGCGCATGAAAGGCAGAGCTGTGTGTTACAGGGGGCGATCGCCCTTATCGCCCCCTGCTGGATCCGCCAGTGGTGTGACTGAGACTGCATATTGAACAGAACTTGTATTGGAAAAAGGCTGCGGCTGCTACATTGTAGCACTTCATGTACAGATGCAGAGACTCCGTCACTCACAGATACACCAAATTAATCAGCATAATCTCCTGATGAATCCTAGTCGCATTGCATTGTGACTAACACATTTTCCGCAAAAGACGCCTGATGCTAACGATCTCACAGAACATGGCGTGCCGAGAGGGGCTGCTTGGCATGACTGCAGCACTGGTATATTAGGACACATCTATATATATATATATATATATATATATTATATACCACTAGCCATTGGCTATAGTTACAGCTCCATTTCCATACAGCCGACCTTCTGATTAAACTGCTCCTGAATGGACATGAACTGCGGCTTCTGAAGCTTGGCAAAACTTCAAGCCATAAAGACGCTCAAAGATGTTTCATGAATATCTCCACTTACTGATCAAACAGTCAAAAGAAAAAAGAAATTTGGTAACTGCTCAATCCAATTAGTAATGTCATCCATGAGCCTGAAAGATAGGGGTTATTTTAGACGAGAAGCAAAAAACAGGTATCCCCCAGCACACAGGATGACATCAGCAACAAAGTTCAAAAACTACATGGTGGCAGCCAATTCAGAGATCTCTGTTGCATGTACATCACATAGTCAATAAAGATGTTTATGTTCAACTGAGCATCTGACCTTCTGCATCCCTGGCCTAACATGCACAAAACGTTGACTCTCGAGTCTAGCTGTTCACTAGATGTTTCAGGGAATTAAAGTATACATTCCTGTTGCAGGCCAGGAACTCTCCATGACTTTCATAGCCATGAAATTGCCGAACAACTTACTCTCCTGAATGCAGAACTTTTCTACAAGATTGAGGTGAGGATGCCGGATAGGAGGGTGTGAAGTTATTAATTTCCAGGCTGCAGCTGCTTCAACTCTGTTGTATTAAACTGAACCCGTCGCCTGCAGATTGTGGAGGCAGTCCATTTGATGTGTTTAACCAAATATGATCTAGTGATATTACTGAGGTATGAGGTGTGTCTGCCTCAGAAATGACACTGGCTGGTTTGTAGTGAATTAACGGGCTGCATTCTCCTAGCTGCCTCCACTGTAAGTGACTTGTGTCCACTGTAAAAGCCTGGCCTCTTGTATTAATATTCTTCCCATTTCCCAACCCAGATCCCCGAGGTTTTGCTGTGGGCAAAAGAGCAAAACGAGGAGAAGAGCCCAAATCTGACACAGTTCACAGAGCACTTTAACAACATGTCCTACTGGTGAGAGAGGGGGCATAGCTGGGGGGTTAGCTGGGGAAAGCCTGTGGAGAGGACGCTACCTTGTATTCACAATGACAAACCTAGCCCAGATATTTTGTATTAACTCTGAAACCTGTCCTACGACAGGGTCCAATCTATCATCATGCTTCAGGAGAAGGCACAGGACCGGGAGAGGTTGCTGCTTAAATTCATCAAAATTATGAAGGTGAGCAATGGACTGGGTGTCCATAAATATATAATGACCCACTTGCTGAATCTAGAACAAGAACTGTCCTGTCTTTAGTTGTGTTCTGTTATTAACACGAATTGTTATTTATTAACCGTTTCTTAAATAGCGTAGCATATTCTGTTGCGCTTTATAACTGGATACAGAGGTGTTAGAACAAAACTGGGTAATAACAGAAAGTCATAGAGGTAGGAAGGCCCTACTCACAGTCTATAGGGAAATAGCACCTATCCTTGTGTATATGCCTATCTATTGCATAATGGTCCTGACAGATTGCAAAGGTTCTTGGTGGGCTGTATGATATAGTCGCACAGAAATGTTGTACAGGGGTCAGGAGGATGTGAAAAGAGAAAAAATGTGAGGATATGTGTGGACTGTACAGAGAGGATGTACTTAGGTAGGAAAGCTTATGAAGGTTGTGTGAGAAGGTGGCTTTTAAGGGAACGCATTAATGTTTGGAGAGGGCATTCCACAGAGTGGGTGCAGCCTGAAGCAAGTAATGAGTGTGGAGGAGAGATGTAGATCTTGAGCGGAGAGGTCAAGTTGGGAGATATTTTGGGATAAGCGAAGAGATATGTTGGTGTAGTATGGTTATTAGCCTTGTGTGTAAGTAAAAGTATTTTAGATTGAATATGGTAGAAAACAGGTAACCAGTGGTGGGACTGATGGATCAGCAGACGATGAACGTTTAGCGAGGAAGATTAGCCTCGCAGCTGCATTCAGAATGGATTGTACTGGTGAGACTCTGTTTTTGAGAAGACCAGTAAGGAGACTATTGCAATAATCAATGCGGGAGACAATGAGAGCATGGATTAGCATTTTTGCAGTGTCTTGTGTAAGATATGGTCGTATTTTGGATATGTTTTTTTAGATGTATCTAACATGATTTTGAGACAGAGTCAAGGATGACACACAGGCAGTGAGCTTGTGGGGTAGGGTTGATTGACTAGTTAATAAAAGTGATAGAGATATCAGGTTGGTAACTACTGTTGGCCGGTGGAAATATAATTCATTGTTTTGGAAATATTAAGTTTGAGGTGGCGAGATGACACCCAAGATGAAACTGCAGAAAGGCATTCAGTGAGGCAGACCGATATAGATGCTGACAAATCTGGGGAGGATAAGTAGATTTGAGTATCATTCACGTACAGTTGATACTGAAATTCAAACTGATTAGTTTCGCGGCCGCTGCGCTTACCCCACCGGGTGAACTGGGCTTCCTGGCGGCCGTCCCCACTGGTGGTCCCCGGCTCCTTCTGCTCTGTTGGCGCTGGTCCCGGCGAATGTCCGGGGGATGGGCGTCGCGAGTGCGCCTGTCGTCCCCGGGGGTCAGACGGGCGGGTGACATCATTGGCGCTCTCCGCCAATCGGAGAGAGGCGGGAAGTTTAAATTCCTGAGTATCTTCAATTCTGCGTCAGAAGCTGAGATCTCCAGAGCTCCCACCGTGCCTGCATCTCTGTGCCTCCAAACATCTCCGTGCTTCCAAGCACCTCCGTGCCTCCAAGCACTTGCGTGCCTCCAAGCATCTCCGTGCCTCCAAGCACCTCCGTGCCTCCAAGCATCTCCGTGCCTCCAAGCACCCCCGTGCCTCCAAGCACCTTCTTGCCTTCAAGCACCTCCGTGTCTCCAAGCACTTCCGTGCCTCCAAGCACTTCCGTGCCTCCAAGCATCTCTGTGCCTCCAAGCACCTCCGTGCCTCCAAGCACTTCCGTGCCTCAATACCTGTGCCTCCAGCACCTCAGTGCCTTCAGCACCTCTGTGCCTCAGCACTCAGCATCGCTGTGCCACCGGCACCTCCGTGCCTCAATACCTGTGCCTCCAGCACCTCTGTGCCTCAGCACTGAGCATCGCTGTGCCACCGGCACCTCCGTGCCTCAATACCTGTGCCTCCAGCACCTTAGTACCTCCAGCACCTCTGTGCCTCAGCACTCAGCACCTTTACAAGTCTTGTCTTTCAGGAGACCTTCAAGCATTCCTCCGTGCCTCCTGCCTACCGTTTTAATCCTGTATGAGGAAGACCTACATCCGGCCATCTCTACTGCGACCCAGTAGCGGTTCCTCTTCCCGGTCACCGGAAGAAGCCCCGAGTCCACAACACTCTCCAACCAGGTCAGTGATAGTATACTCAGGCCACATGGACCCGGGGAATCGGAACACAGAGTCGAGCGCCATCCAAAGTTTGGCTTCCCGAGTTCAGTCGCAAGAGGCGACACAGGGCCAGGTGATGCAATATCTCCAGGAACTGTCCGGCCGATTGGATCAAATCCAAGCATCCTTAGCCTCAGCAATTCCGGCTCCAGCTTCCGTAACTGCTCCAGTTGCTGTTTCCAGTAATGTCCAACCTCCGGCCGGTACCAGGTCACGTCTTCAGCTTCCTACTCCTTCCCGCTACAATGGGAACCCAAAGAATTGCCGTGGGTTTTTAAATCAGTGCGAGGTGCACTTCGAGCTGCTCGCGCATAACTTCCCTACGGATCGCTCTAAGGTAGCATATATAATTTCTCTGCTTGAGGGATCAGCGTTGGATTGGGTGTCTCCGTTGTGGGAACGATCTGATCCCGTGGTTTCCAACTACAGCAACTTCATCACGTCCTTTTCGAAGAATCTTCGACTAACCCGGCAGGATGACCACTGCTGCTTCCGACTTCCTCCGTGTTCGTCAGGGTTCCCGTTCCATGGGTCAGTACGTGGTTCATTTCCAGACCATTGCCTCTGAATTACGCTGGAATAATGATGCCCTGAGAGCTGGCTTCTGGAACGGTCTCTCCGACCGGCTGAAAGATGAGCTGGTTACAAGGGATCTGCCGGATCCATTAGAAGAGTTGATTTCCCTTTGCGTCAAGGTGGATCTTCGGATGCAGGAGCGTGGAAAAGAACGTAGCCGCTCAGATCGTTCCAGGTTCCGGAATCCTACTCCTAGACCGGTGGCTATGCCTAGCTCGGACGAGCCCATGCAAATTAACCGATCCCGACTGTCTCCGGAAGAACGACAGCGTCGTTGTGAGGGTAAACTTTGCCTTTACTGTGGAGCCGCAGATCACTTTCTCAAGTTTTGTAAATCCCGTCCGGGAAACGGGCAGGCCTAGCTTGTTCCGGAGGAGTCAAGCTGGGGGTTATGACAAAATCTTCTCCAATTTTGGACTGTTTGCTTCCTGTAACTCTAATCACCGGTTCTGCCTCCAAGTCTTGTGAAGCCCTGTTGGATTCCGGGGCTGCGGGGAACTTCATTTCTTCCTCCTGCGTCCAAAGCACGGGTTTAAAGTTACGGCCTATCGAGCGGCCTATTTCGTTGACGGCTATCAACGGGACTAGAATTTCCAAGGGTCTCATAATGTGGCACACGGAGCCAGTTAAGCTGCAGGTCGGGGCTCTACATCAAGAAAGTCTGGAACTCTTGGTGATTCCGGAAATGCACCACGATCTGGTCCTTGGAATGCCTTGGCTAAAAGTTCATAATCCCCACATTGACTGGAGGTCTTCACAAATTCTGTCCTGGAGTTCCTTTTGTCACGCTAATTGTCTCACTCCTGTTTGTCCGCTCCGTGTCTCTTCCAAGACGGATGAAGAGCATATTCCGGAGGCGTATCAAGGGTACAAGGATGTGTTCTCGGAACAAGCAGCTGATCTGTTACCACCTCATAGGCCTTGGGACTGCCCTATTGACCTCGTCCCAGGGAAGATGCCACCTCGTGGTCGCACATATCCCCTGTCACTTCCCGAGACTCAAGCTATGTCGGAATATATTAAGTCCAATCTGCTCAAGGGATTTATTCGCCCCTCTTCCTCCCCTGCTGGAGCGGGGGGGTTTTTTCGTGAAGAAGAAGGACGGGGGGGTTGAGACCATGTATCGACTACCGCGGCTTAAACGATATCACTATCAAGAATAAATACCCCTTGCCACTAATCACAGAGTTATTTGATAGGGTTCGTGGTGCCCGCGTTTTCTCCAAACTCGACTTGAGGGGAGCTTATAATCTTATACGCATCCGAGAAGGGGATGAATGGAAGACGGCCTTCAATACCCGGTATGGGCATTACGAATACTTGGTGATGCCGTTCGGTCTTAGTAATGCTCCTGCTGTCTTCCAGGGATTTGTCAACAAAATTTTCCGAGACATGTTATATCAGAGTGTTGTGGTATATTTGGACGACATACTGATTTTCTCCAGGAATCTTGTTGAAAACAGGACTCAAGTCAAAGAGGTGCTCCACCGTTTACGAGAGAATCATCTCTATGCTAAGCTTTCCAAATGTACCTTTGAAGTAACATCAATTCCGTTCCTCGGTTATATCATCTCGGGGACGGAGCTTCGCATGGATCCGGAAAAGCTTTCTGCCATTCGTGACTGGACTCAGCCTCTCTCTTTGAAAGCAATACAAAGGTTCCTGGGCTTTGTGAATTACAATAGGAAATTCGTTAGAGGTTTCTCCACCATTGTCGCGCCCATTACAGCCCTGACAAGAAAGGGCTCTAATCCGGGTTTGTGGCCTCCCGAAGCCATTGAGGCCTTTTCCCACTTGAAGTTAGCTTTCATTTCCGCTCCAGTTCTCCAACAACCCAATTTCGATGAACCTTTCTTCCTAGAGGTTGATGCATCTTCAGTCGGGGTTGGGGCCGTTCTCTCTCAGTACTCCTCTGATAAGAAATTACATCCGTGTGGCTTCCACTCTCGTAAATTCTCTCCGGCTGAACGAAATTACACTATTGGAGACCAGGAACTTTTGGCAATTAAATCCGCCTTGGAAGAGTGGAGGTACCTCTTGGACGGGGCTAAACATGTGTTTACCATTTACACGGATCACAAAAATTTGCTGTACATCAAATCCGCACAATGCTTGAATCCTCGCCAAGCGAGATGGGCACTTTTCTTTACTCGATTTTCTTTTGCTATCAAGTACCGGGCCGGGACTCTCAATATTAAAGCAGATGCGCTGTCCCGTTCACAAGTTTCCACAGACGAGGATGAATCTTTTGAGCGGAGTTTAATTCTAAATTCAGTTTCTGTCTCCGCGGCTTTAACTACTCCAGCTCCTCCTCCTGGAAGAATGTCCGTACCAGCTAGATTCCAGCCAAGAATATTACAGTGGGTCCATAACTCCAAGTTTTCCGGTCATCCCGGTGCCCAGAAGATGTACAAGTTTCTGCAAAGGTCTTACTGGTGGAAAACCATGAGGAAGGATGTACAGGATTACGTTAATTCTTGTCCACAGTGTACACAACATAAATCTCCTCACCTGCCTCCTGCTGGGTTACTTCGTCCTTTGCCTATTCCTGTGAGACCCTGGACTCACATTTCCATGGACTTCATCACTGACTTGCCCTGTTCCAAGGGTTGCAACACCGTCTGGGTAATCGCCGACCGTTTTTCGAAGATGGCACACTTCGTTCCTTTGATTGGTCTACCGACAGCTCCGAAACTAGCTCTACTGTTCATCCAAGAACATTTTCGGTTGCATGGGTTGCCACAAGAAATAGTCTCTGATCATGGGGTACAGATCACCGCAAGGTTTTGGAAAGCCCTCTGTTCGACTCTACAGATTAAACTTAAGTTTTCATCTGCTTATCATCCCCAAATGAATGGTCAAACGGAACGAGTCAATCAAGATCTAGAGACTTTCCTTCGTCTTTATCTCTCCCCTTCACAGGACAACTGGGTGGAGTTGTTGCCTTGGGCGGAGTTTGCCCATAACCATTTGTTTCATTCTTCCACTGGGGAGTCTCCATTCTTCGTCAACTACGGGTTCCATCCACGTGTTCCAGAATTTCCAAGCCTTCCGATAGAAGAGGTTCCAGCTGTAACATCCACTTTACAACACTTCGGTCAAATTTGGAGTAAGATTCATACTAATCTTAAGAAGGTTTCTGTCCGGTACAAGTTCTTCGCAGATAAGAAACGGCGAGCCGCTCCTCAATATAAGGTTGGTGACAGGGTATGGCTGTCCACACGTAATCTCTGGTTGAAGGTGCCCACCATGAAGTTAGCTCCAAGATTCATCGGTCCTTACCCTGTGCTACAAGTCCTGAATCCTGTGGTCTGTAAGCTGGGTTTGCCCTCACCTACGTATACCTAATGCCTTCCATGTTTCTCTTCTTCGTCCTCTCGTCCTTAATCATTTCCATTCAAAGGCCTCTAGCCCCACCTCAATGGAGACTGAAACAGGAACAGACTTCGAGATCAAATCTATTCTAGACTCTCGTTACTATCACAAGTGTTTACAATATTTGGTGGAATGGAAGGGTTATGCACCTGAAGAAAGAAGTTGGATAAAGGCTTCTGAGGTCACCGCTCCCCGACTAATTCGGATCTTTCAGTCCAGACACCCAACTAAACCAGGAAAGTGTCCTGAGGCCACTCCTAGAGGAGGGGGTACTGTCATGCCGCCACGGCCGCTGCGCTTACCCCTCCGGGTGCGCTGGGCTTCCTGGCGGCCGTCCCCGCTAGTGGTCCCCGGCTCCTGCTGCTCTGTTGGCGCTGGTCCCGGCGGATGTCCGGAGGACGGGCGTCGCGAGTGCGCCTAGCGTCCCTGGGGGTCAGACGGGCGGGTGACGTCATTGGCGCTCTCCGCCAATCGGAGAGAGGCGGGAAGTTTAAATTCAGACGCCGGGCAGAGCTCTGGCGCCTGAGTATCTTCAATTCTGCTTCAGAAGCTGAGATCTCCAGAGCTCCCACCGTGCCTGCACCTCTGTGCCTCCAAACATCTCCGTGCTTTCAAGCACCTCTGTTCCTCCAAGCACCTCCGTGCCTCCAAGCACTTCCGTGCCTCCAAGCATCTCCGTGCCTCCAAGCATCTCCGTGCCTCCAAGCACCTCCGTGCCTCCAAGCACCTCCGTGCCTCCAAGCACTTCTGTGCCTCCAAGCACCTCCGTGCCTCCAAGCACTTATGTGCCTCAATACCTGTGCCTCCAGCACCTCAGTGCCTCCAGCACCTCAGTGCCTCCAGCACCTCTGTGCCTCAGCACTCAGCACCGCTGTGCCACCGGCACCTCCGTGCCTCAATACCTGTGCCTCCAGCACCTCTGTGCCTCAGCACTGAGCATCGCAGTGCCACCGGCACCTCTGTGCCTCAATACCTGTGCCTCCAGCACTCAGCATCGCTGTGCCACCGGCACCTCTGTGCCTCAATACCTGTGCCTCCAGCACCTCAGTACCTCCAGCACCTCTGTGCCTCAGCACCTTTTCAAGTCTTGTCTTTTAGGAGACCTTCAAGCATTCCTCCGTGCCTCCTGCCTACCGTTTTAATCCTGTATGAGGAAGACCTACATCCGGCCATCTCTACTGCGATCCAGTAGCGGTTCCTCTTCCCGGTCACCGGAAGAATCCCCGAGTCCACAACACTCTCCAACCAGGTCAGTGATAAGATGTGGTATAGATTAAGAAAAGCAATGGGCCTAAGACTGAGCCTTGCGGTACTCCATCTGATAGAGGTAGTGAAGAGGAGGTGCATTTGAGAGACCTAACACTGAAAACGCGATTAGATAGGATGAGAACCAAGAAAGGGCTGTCCCCTGGAGTCCTGGGGATTGTAGTGTTTGTATGAGAAGAGAGTGGTCAACAGTGTCAAAAGTAGAAGAAAGACCTTGAAGAAAAAGAAGTGAGTAATGGCCTTTAGACTTGACCAGATCATTCACTACTTTAGTTAGTGCTGTCTCTGGAATGTTGGGAATGAAAGCCTGACTGAAGTGGGTCCAGGAAGTTGTGTGAGTTAAGAAAGTGTGTAAGGCGAGTGTAAGCAAGTCTCTCAAGTAGCTTGGAGGTGCATGGGAGCTGAGAAATGGGACAGTAGTTTGAGAGAGGGTCACCGTTTTTGTTTTTTTCAGAATGGGAGTAATCATCTCATGCTTGAACAGTAAGATTACAGACTTAAGGCCTAATTCAGACCTGATCGCTAGCAAGCAATCTTTGCACTGCTGCTATCAGATAGTCACCGCCTACAGGGGCAGTGTATATTAACTGTGCAAGTGTGCGAACGCATGTGCAGCAGAGCTGTACAAACAGATTTTAGGACTTAGTTGCTGTGATCACATCAGCCTGTCCGGGACCGGAATTGATGTCAGGGACCCTCCCTGCAAACACATGGACACGCCTGCGTTTTTCCAGACAACGGTCCTTGAAAACGGTCAGTTGACACCCACAAACGCCTTCTTACTGTCAATCTCCTAGCGATCGCCCGTGCAAACAGATCCATCGCACAAACCCATCGCTGAGCGGCGATCTGCTTTGTACCCGTGCGACGCACCTGCGCATTGCGGTGCATGCGCAGTTTGGACCTGAAAACGCACAGCAACGATCAGGTCTGAATTACCCCCTTAGTTAAGGTTGGGATGAGCACAGGAGACCGAGTTTAATGATTTGTAGGATGATGAGAAGAGTAATGATACTTCATCTTCCGTTTTGTGATCAAATGAAGAGAATGTGGCAGAGGGTTTAGTTAGGGATTTGCGCAGGTCACTGGCATACCATTTTATTTCAGATCTCCTCAATCTTGTCCTTGAAGTAGGAACATATATATTGGTTGATGCTCAATTAGCTTAGGCCCTCATTCCGAGTTGTTCGCTCGGCAAATTTCATCGCATCGCAGCGATTTTCCGCTTAGTGCGCATGCGCAATGTCCGCACTGCGACTGCGCCAAGTAAATTTGCTATGAAGTTAGGATTTTTACTCACGGCTTTTTCTTCGCTCAGGCGATCGTAATGTGATTGACAGGAAATGGGTGTTTCTGGGCGGAAACAGGCCGTTTTATGGGCGTGTGGGAAAAAACGCTACCGTTTCCGGAAAAAACGCAGGAGTGGCCGGAGGAACGGAGGAGTGTCTGGGCGAACGCTGGGTGTGTTTGTGACGTCAAACCAGGAACGACAAGCACTGAACTGATCGCAGATGCCGAGTAAGTCTGGAGCTACTCAGAAACTGCTACGAGGTGTGTAATCGCAATATTGCGAATACATCGGTCGCAATTTTAAGATGTTAAGATTCACTCCCAGTAGGCGGCGGCTTAGCGTGAGCAACTCTGCTAAAATCGCCTTGCGAGCGAACAACTCGGAATGAGGGCCTTAGTGATATCATTCAGGTGCTCGAAAGGGAGGGGTATTTCTAAGCAAGAAAAAAAGGCATTTGTTTCCCCCAGCACCCTGAATGATAACCGTAACCAGATATAAATTCCACATGATAACAGAATTCAGAGATCTTCGTTACACATATTTGCGCAAATGTGTGAATAAGCCCCAAAGCCGCATCAAGGCGTCTCTGTATATGTGGGGTCCCTAGCGCTATATCTAGGTGGAGGTTGTGGCACCCCAAAACACCAGCATAAGCCAGACAGCCCAGCGTAGCATACCAGTGAAAAAATATAGTGTTAATAAATTAGTATTTAGGAAGCCGAAGCTATAGAGAAAGTGATACAAAAATGAAATGCAATTAAAATAGAGAAATAGTGTTAAGAAATGAATAAGTGAAAAGTGTTAATAGAATGTAAAGGTATGCCACACTAAGGCCATCCAGCTCAGCCAGTCCAGAGGCACCACACCTCACACCTCCATTACCCCAATCTGGGTCTAAGATTAACCAGCAAGGAGCCACATGATAATGGCTCCTTACTACAATATGTCTAAGCTAAGAGCTACCTACCTTGGAGCAACCCCATAATGCTCCCTGTGGCATGTCAGGGACTGCACCTCCTCCTATTGCAGGAACCTCTCTGCCTCTCACAACAAACATATATATTGGTTGATGCTCAATTAGCTTATTGATATCATTCAGGTGCTCGAAAGGGAGGGGTATTTCTAAGCAAGAAAAAATAAGATTTTACTCACCGGTAAATCTATTTCTCGTAGTCCGTAGTGGATGCTGGGAACTCCGAAAGGACCATGGGGAATAGCGGCTCCGCAGGAGACTGGGCACAACTAAAGAAAGCTTTAGGTCACCTGGTGTGCACTGGCTCCTCCCACTATGACCCTCCTCCAAGCCTCAGTTAGGACACTGTGCCCGGACGAGCTGACATAATAAGGAAGGATTTTGAATCCCGGGTAAGACTCATACCAGCCACACCAATCACACCGTATAACTTGTGATACTATACCCAGTTTAACAGTATGAAAACAACTGAGCCTCTCAACAGATGGCTCAACAATAACCCTTTAGTTAACAATAACTATGTACAAGTATTGCAGACAATCCGCACTTGGGATGGGCGCCCAGCATCCACTACGGACTACGAGAAATAGATTTACCGGTGAGTAAAATCTTATTTTCTCTGACGTCCTAGTGGATGCTGGGAACTCCGAAAGGACCATGGGGATTATACCAAAGCTCCCAAATGGGCGGGAGAGTGCGGATGACTCTGCAGCACCGAATGAGAGAACTCAAGGTCCTCCTCAGCCAGGGTATCAAATTTGTAGAATTTTGCAAACGTGTTTGCCCCTGACCAAGTAGCAGCTCGGCAAAGTTGTAAAGCGAGACCCCTCGGGCAGCCGCCCAAGATGAGCCCACCTTCCTTGTGGAATGGGCTTTTACTGATTTAGGATGCGGCAGTCCAGCCGCAGAATGCGCCAGCTGAATTGTGCTACAAATCCAGCGAGCAATAGTCTGCTTAGAAGCAGGAGCACCCAGTTTGTTGGGTGCATACAGGATAAATAGCGAGTCAGTTTTCCTGACTCTAGCCGTCCTGGAAACATAAATTTTCAAGGCCCTGACTACGTCCAGTAACTTGGAATCCTCCAAGTCCCTAGTAGCCGCAGGCACTACAATAGGTTGGTTCAAGTGAAAAGCTGATACCACCTTAGGGAGAAACTGGGGACGAGTCCTCAATTCCGCCCTATCCATATGGAAAATCAGATAAGGGCTTTTACACGACAAAGCCGCCAATTCTGACACACGCCTGGCCGAAGCCAAGGCCAATAACATGACAACTTTCCACGTGAGATATTTTAGATCCACGGTTTTAAGCGGCTCAAACCAATGTGATTTTAAGAAACTCAACACCACGTTGAGACCCCAAGGTGCCACTGGAGGCACAAACGGGGGCTGAATATGCAGCACTCCTTTCACAAACGTCTGAACTTCAGGTAGTGAAGCTAGTTCTTTCTGGAAGAAAATCGACAGAGCCGAGATCTGTACCTTAATGGAGCCTAATTTCAGGCCCATAGTCACTCCTGCTTGTAGGAAGTGCATAAATCGACCTAGTTGAAATTCCTCTGTTGGGGCCTTTTTGGCCTCACACCAAGCAACATATTTCCGCCATATGCGGTGATAATGCTTTGCAGTTACATCTTTCCTGGCTTTAATCAGCGTAGGAATGACTTCCTCCGTAATGCCCTTTTCCTTCAGGATCCGGCGTTCAACCGCCATGCCGTCAAACGCAGCCGCGGTAAGTCTTGGAACAGACAGGGCCCCTGCTGCAGCAGGTCCTGTCTGAGCGGCAGAGGCCATGGGTCCTCTGAGATCATCTCTTGAAGTTCCGGGTACCACGCTCGTCTTGGCCAATCCGGAACCACGAGTATTGTTCTTACTCCTCGTTTTCTTATTATTCTCAGTACCCTTGGTATGAGAGGCAGAGGAGGGAACACATAAACTGACTGGTACACCCACGGTGTCACTAGAGCGTCCACAGCTATCGCCTGAGGGTCCCTTGACCTGGCGCAATATCTCTCTAGTTTTTTGTTTAGGCGGGACGCCATCATGTCCACCTGTGGCCGTTCCCATCGATTTACAATCAGTGTGAAGACTTCTGGATGAAGTCCCCACTCTCCCGGGTGGAGGTCGTGCCTGCTGAGAAAGTCTGCTTCCCAGTTGTCCACTCCCGGAATGAACACTGCTGACAGTGCTAGTAGGTGATTTTCCGCCCATCGGAGAATCCTTGTGGCTTCTGCCATTGCCATCCTGCTTCTTGTGCCGCTCTGTCGATTTACATGGGCGACTGCCGTGATGTTGTCTGACTGGATCAGTACCGGCTGGTGTAGAAGCAGGGATTTTGCCTGACTTAGGGCATTGTAAATGGCCCTTAGTTCCAGAATATTTATGTGTAGGGAAGTCTCCTGACTCGACCATAGTCCTTGGAAGTTTCTTCCCTGTGTGACTGCCCCCCAGCCTCGAAGGCTGGCATCCGTGGTCACCAGGACCCAGTCCTGTATGCCGAATCTGCGGCCCTCTAGAAGATGAGCACTCTGCAGCCACCACAGCAGAGACACCCTGGTTCTTGGAGACAGGGTTATTAGGCGATGCATCTGAAGGTGCGATCCGGACCATTGGTCCAACAGGTCCCACTGAAAGATTCTGGCATGGAACCTGCCGAAAGGAATTGCTTCGTAAGAAGCCACCATCTTTCCCAGGACCCGCGTGCAGTGGTGCACCGATACCTGTTTTGGTTTCAGGAGGTCTCTGACTAGAGATGACAGCTCCTTGGCTTTCTCCTCCGGGAGAAACACTTTTTTCTGGACTGTATCCAGAATCATACCCAGGAACAGTAGACGTGTCGTCGGAACCAGCTGTCATTTTGGAATATTCAGAATCCAACCGTGCTGGTGTAGCACCTCCTGAGATAGTGCTACTCCCACCAACAACTGCTCCTTGGACCTCGCCTTTATCAGGAGATCGTCCAAGTACGGGATAATTAAAACTCCCTTTTTTCGAAGGAGTATCATCATTTCCGCCATTACCTTGGTAAACACCCTCGGTGCCGTGGACAGTTCAAACGGCAGCGTCTGGAATTGGTAATGGCAATCCTGTACCACAAATCTGAGGTACTCCTGGTGAGGATAGTAAATGGGGACATGCAGGTAAGCATCCTTGATGTCCAGGGATACCATGTAATCCCCCTCGTCCAGGCTTGCAATAACCGCCCTGAGCGATTCCATCTTGAACTTAAATTTTTTTATGTATGTGTTCAAGGATTTCAAATTTAAAATGGGTCTCACCGAACCGTCCGGTTTCGGTACCACAAACAGTGTGGAATAGTAACCCCGTCCTTGTTGAAGTAGGGGCACCTTGATTATCACCTGCTGGGACTACAGCTTGTGAATTGCCGCTAGCACAGCCTCCCTGTCTGAAGGAGTAATCGTCAAGGTAGATTTTAGGAACCGGTGGGGTGGAGACGCCTCGAATTCCAGTTTGTACCCTTGAGATACTATTTGCAGGATCCAGGGATCCACCTGTGAGCGAGCCCACTGATCGCTGAAATTTTTGAGGCGGCCCCCCACCGTACCTGGCTCCGCCTGTGGAGCCCCACCGTCATGCGGCGGACTTGGAAGAAGCGGGAGAGGACTTTTGCTCCTGGGAACCTGCTGTTTGTTGCAGCCTTTTTCCCTTACCTCTGCCTCTGGACAGAAAGGACCCGTTCCACGCCTGTTTTTCTGAGTCCGAAAGGACTGTACCTGATAAAACGGGGCCTTTTTAGGCTGTGAGGGAACATGGGGTAAATGCTGACTTTCCAGCAGTTGCTGTGGAAACTAGGTCCGAGAGACCATCCCCAAATAACTCCTCACCCTTATAAGGCAAAACTTTCATGTGCCTTTTTGAATCTGCATCCCCTGTCCACTGGCAAGTCCATAAGCCTCTCCTAGCAGAAATGGATAATGCACTTATTTTAGATGCCAGCCGGCAGATCTCCCTCTGTGCATCTCTCATGTATAAGACTGAGTCTTTTATATGCTCTATGGTTAGCAGAATAGTGTCCCTGTCTAGGGTGTCAATATTTTCTGACAGGGAATCTGACCACGCAGCGGCAGCACTGCACATCCATGCTGACGCAATAGCTGGTCTAAGTATAATGCCTGAGTGTGTATATACAGACTTCAGGATCGCCTCCTGCTTTCTATCAGCAGGTTCCTTGAGGGCGGGCGTATCCGGAGACGGTAGTGCCACCTTTTTAGACAAACGTGTGAGCGCTTTATCACCCTAGGGGGTGTCTCCCAACGTGACCTATCCTCTGGCGGGAAAGGGAACGCCATTAGTAACTTCTTAGAGATTACCAATCTTTTATCAGGGAAAGCCCACGCTTCTTCACACACTTCATTTAATTCTTCTGATGGGGGAAAATCCACGGGTAGTTTTTTCTCCCCAAACATAATACCCTTTTTAGTGGTACCTGGGTTTATATCAGAAATTTGTAACACCTCTTTCATTGCTTCAATCATGCAACGAATGGCCTTAGTGGACATTAGACTAGACTCATCGTCGTCGACACTGGTGTCAGTATCCGTGTCGACATCTGCATCTGCCATCTGAGGTAGCGTGCGTTTTAGAGCCCCCGATGGCCTTTGAGATGCCTGGACAGGCACGAGCTGAGAAGCCGGCTGTCCCGCATTTGGCATGTCGTCAAATTTTTTGTGTAAGGAGTCAACACGTGCACGCAATTCCTTCCATAAGTCCATCCACTCAGGTGTCTGCCCCGCAGGGGGTGACATCCCTTCTATAGGCATCTGCTCCGCCTCCACATCATTATCCTCATCAAACATGTCGACACAGCCGTACCGACACACCGCACACACACAGGGAATGCTCTAACAGAGGACAGGACCCACAAAAGCCCTTTGGGGAGACAGAGTGAGAGTATGCCAGCACACACCAGAGCGCTATATAATGCAGGGACTAACTGAATTATGTCCCCTATAGCTGCTGTTATATATACTGCGCCTAAATTTAGTGCCCCCCCCCTCTCTTTTTTACCCTTTTTCTGTAGTGTAGACTGCAGGGGAGACCCAGGGAGCTTCCTTCCAGCGGAGCTGTGAGGGAGAAATGGCGCCAGTGTGCTGAAGGAGATAGCTCCGCCCCTTTTCCGCAGACTATTCTCCCGCTTTTTTTTGGATGGGCGCCCAGCATCAGGGCCGGAGCTTCCACTAGGCAACTTTAGGCAGCTGCCTAGGGACGCCGGGACCTGAAGGGGCGGCCTGTTACAGCTGCATGAAAAAGGTAGTGTGGTCCTACATCTCATAGCAGCCGCACTCCCCCTGGCACTCGTATCTACAATAGCCGTGACTGCTAAGCTCCTGTATTGCAGCATCCAGCTCCACCTGGCACAGGCAGTAACTTTGACAACTCCTGGAGTCCTGGCTGGGGGTGACATGCGGTGCTGCTCTTCATTCCAGACTCTTTCACAGACTACTCAGTCCCAACTCTGCATCGCAGCCTGCAGGTAAGGTGGCTGCACAGTGCACTCTCTGCACTTAATTAAGAAATGAGAGGGAGAGCAGCAGTCTGGGGGGGGGGGGGGGGGGGGGGGGGGAGTAGCTGGCATGCACACAGATGGTGGAGGGGATAGAGCAGAAGACATGTAAAAAAGTGGTGGTGGGGAGGGGAAGCTGGAGCACACACAGGCTGGGAGATGGGGAGAAGGGAGCAGCCATACAACAGACGGGGTGGGGGAGAGCAACAGCATGCTTTTCTCCTGCAGGGCAGGTAGGGGGAAGGGGCAGTAGGCAAAAGTTTTGCCTAGGTTGCCGAGAGACCTTATTTTCTCTAACGTCCTAAGTGGATGCTGGGGACTCCGTAAGGACCATGGGGATTATACCAAAGCTCCCAAATGGGCGGGAGAGTGCGGATGACTCTGCAGCACCGAATGAGCGAACTCTAGGTCCTCCTCAGCCAGGGTATCAAACTTGTAGAATTTAGCAAATGTGTTTGACCCCGACCAAGTAGCTGCTCGGCAAAGTTGTAAAGCCGAGACCTCTCGGTCAGCCGCCCAAGAAAAGCCCACCTTCCTCGTGGAATGGGCTTTCACTGATCTAGGATGCGGCAGTCCAGCCGCAGAGTGTGCAAGCTGAATCGTGCTACAGATCCAGCGAGCAATAGTCTGCTTTGAAGCAGGAGCACCCAGCTTGTTGGGTGCATACAGAATAACAGCGAGTCAGTTTTTCTAACACTAGCCGTCCTGGAAACATAAAGTTTTAGGGCCCTGACTACGTCCAGCAACTTGGAATTCTCCAAGTCCTTAGTAGCCGCAGGCACCACAATAGGTTGGTTCAAATGAAAAGCTGATACCACCTTAGGCAGGAATTGGGAACGAGTCCTCAATTCCGCCCTATCCATATGGAAAATCAGATAAGGGCTTTTACATGACAAAGCCGCCAATTCTGACACACGCCTGGCCGAGGCCAACAGCATGACCACTTTCCACGTGAGATACTTTAGCTCCACGGTTTTAAGTGGCTCAAACCAATGCGACTTAAGGAAATCCAACACCACGTTGAGATCCCAAGGTGCCACAGGAGGCACAAAAGGAGGCTGAATATGCAGCACTCCTTTAACAAAAGTCTGGACTTCAGGCAGTGAAGCCAGTTCTTTTTGGAAGAAAATCGACAGGGCCGAAATCTGGACCTTAATGGAACCCAATTTGAGGCCCATAGTCACCCCTGACTGTAGGAAGTGCAGGAATCGACCCAGCTGAAATTCCTCCATTGGGCCTTCCTGGCCTCACACCAAGCAACATATTTTCGCCATATGCGGTTATAATGTTTTGCGGTCACATCCTTCCTAGCTTTAATCAGCGTAGGAATGACTTCCTCCGGAATGCCCTTTTCCTTTAGGATCCGGTGTTCAACCGCCATGCCGTCAAACGCAGCCGCGGTAAGTCTTGGAACAGACAGGGCCCCTGCTGCAGCAGGTCCTGTCTGAGCGGCAGAGGCCATGGGTCCTCTGAGATAATTTCTTGAAGTTCTGGGTACAAAGCTCTTGTCAAAGTCAGAAAAATATCACGCTACACACTGCCATATTTGCACCTCATGCGAGTGCCTGTTGCACGTTCATGAGCCCTGCCGTGCGTGCGCATACTCGCTGTTGCGTGCACCCGCGGGCCATATCTCTCTCTCTCTCTCTTCTCCTCTTTCTCTCTCTTTCCCTTATATTGTTATTGTACTGCTATTGTATTTCATGTGTAGTTATCTGGTTAGGTAGTCTATGTTATATTGGTAGTGTATGACTTGTATTGTATTATTCTTTTTGAACATTCATTCATTTCCTTAAAAGGCGTTAGACCCTTAGACCGGTATTGTGTGTGTTCATTATATTGCAGTGGGTAATAGGAGCGTCTCTATCGCTCAAACAGCTTTAGTGTAAACAAGGTTACACTGTGTTGCATTTTCACCTTATCACTGCACAAGGGTTTACAGTATAAGTACATTGTTTATGGTATAGTTATAAAGGTTTAACATTGTGAGCGTCTGCGCCGCTGGTGATCTCCTCGTGGTCCCGAGCGTCCGCTACGCTAATAGCGTATCATTACGGTAGTCGGCAGCCTATAGCGTGCCTGCCTGTGATCTCTTGGCCGTAAGCGAATGTGACGCTCGAGCGTCTCGACTACGGCTAAGCGATTGTTACGCAACGTGCGTACCCTTACGGTACTCCAGACGTCAATAGCGTACAGTGTTCTTAGGCCTCTTAAAGGGTTTTAAGTAAGATAAATATTTTAGCTTTATCAATTGGCCGCTCGTCCGTCCTTCACATATCTGCACTAGGTAATTTCAGCAGACATTATCCATCAGCAAAGGGCGGGAGGTCATATTCCTCGTAGTGCTGTCTGGATAAGCGTCTGCTTCGCTTAGTAAAGGGTGCTGAAGGAATCCGGAACCGCAGGTAAGAACAAAACGCTAGTGTCTTTTAAAACTGTTTATTTCTGTCTTGCATACGCACGCACATATCTGCATTTCTTTTTCATTCGTGTATTTTCATATCACTCTCCTGTTTGCCATTTTATAATTGATAAACGTGCTAAGAGAGATTTGTCGCTATTTCATAGTTAAAGTGTAAAAGTAATACATTAAGGGATAAAGTGAAAAGCACGCACACAGCTCTGCCTAAAGATACAAGGAGAGATTGGTGTGGTGTTCGGTAGATGATCGAGGATCATCTACATTGATAAACGTGTAAAATTGTGTTACGGTGGATATTTGCTTTGCGTACACGTGTCTCTAACAAACGGTGAGACTCGCGTACGCAACTCAAAGGCCGACGCACGCAGCGTATATTACGCAACGGAGCGTCCGGGTACGCCCACGTAACAAATCACACGCTAGTGTTATTGTAACAGGCGAAAAGGTGGCAACGCGATAAATAGCGCAAATCTATTTTAGTGTCCGAAATTTAGACTAACAGATCCTTCTCCAAATTTACAACACATCTGGTCTAAAGGAAAGAATATTTCTGCGCAGAAATAGAAATAGAAACAAAAGTGTACATGTGAGGAGTGAGTGTTTTGTATATATAAGTTTATACAATTTTTGAGGTTGAACCACAAAGAAGTCGAGTTCTCGTGAGGTACATGCATGTAAGTGACGTACATGGTGGCTAGGGAGGCATCCCTTGTTAAACATAAAATCTGAGTATTAGAGTATAGCAGACCAGGAGGTCATACTGTAGAACAGACCAGGAGGTCCAGAACAGACCAGGAGGTCCAGGTACAGCAGACAAGGAAGCCCGCTATAAATAGAGAAAAGAGCACAACCCAGGGGGTTGGTGCAGAACCCATATAGACCATTAAAGCTCATGCTGAAGGAATTCGCAGCCGTAATTTTCGATTCCACTGGTCGCTCTGCACATAAGATCAGTTGCTTATGTGCTGAACGATTGTACCGCACGTAATTGTGTGCATTAGTTAATCTGACCAGTACCATTTGTGTACGAAACGGGTCATAAACACTATTTGTACATTCTGACGTGATTTGTGTAATTTTTTATTTTCTAAAGGGAAGTTCGCTGGTCACTCGGGAACTATCCAACAACCGATACTTGCTGGGGAACACGCCCCAGTAAATAAAGGTTCACAGGGGCCCTAGGTTGGGTACAACAGCTCTGGATACAGTGATTGCAGTACTGGCCAACGTGGGCGAGGAGTGAGTGGAGTACTCGGTAAACTTCGCCGCCAGCCTGCCCCGGACATCTTGGTTTTTGTAAGGGTTCGCTGAAGAAAGGCAACACCTGCAAGTTATGGGGGCCAATTGTTCAGGTAGGGGGCGATCAACCTCGGTTCGGGTTGATTCAGTAAACCGACCAATCGGGTCGGCAAGGTACGTAATGTGTGAAAAATACGGTTCACACACAGAGGTTTTATGTGATGAATGGGAGAGAATGACGGTACATGACGGGGAGAAGTTCCCAAGAGTAGGCAGCTTTAGCCCAGATGTGTTACTAAATCTAAGGAGAAGGATAGGTCTCATTAAATCAGCAAAGAGACGAGTTAAACATTTTGATTGTTTACAGTTATGGCAACAGGAAAGTCAATTGCAAAGAGAGTTAACTGACATATCTGACTCTTATCTTGGGAAGAGAGACATGGCAATGGAGAGGATTATGGTTGCGGAGAAAGGCACAATGTTGACCAATAAAAACGCACTTAGCAACTGTATTATAGATGATAAGAATAAGTGTAATAAACATAACAATGATAATTGTAATACTGTTAAATGTACAACTATTAACCTATGCAAGTTGCACCCCATGTCAAACTTCCCTCAGGAATACAAGCAAGAAAGTGAGCCCAACACGATGTCGGCACCTCTCCCTGCAGCCATCACACAAGACATCCAGGTGGACACGACCAAATCGGTAAAGGCAATAATCAAACCCCCTAACGGAGGGTCAGGTGAGGTCGTGTCCACAGGTACGTACAATGTTTTATATCACGCACAAACAAATGTACCCCATATTGTAAGACCAAAACAAGGTGATGTAATTGAATTTAGTCCTGTCAGGGTGATCACAGTCCCCAATGGGAAGACTGACGATCAGGGAATCATTCCCGTCAAGGACAGTGCAATGCGCTGTCCCTGGTCCCGGACCGAATTGAGATCAATTATGTCTGAATTTCCTGATCCTAGGAAAAATCTAGTCGCATGTCAAAGGTTTATTAAAGAACTAGTAAACTCCACAGAACCCGCCAACAAAGAGTGGCGGACAGTGCTGAGGGCATGTTTGCCCTCCAGTGTTGACCCTGCGAAATTTATTACTGATTGCCAATTAGACACAGAAGTACCTCAAACGGAGGAACACAATCAGGAATGTATTAAGCAGATTAACCGACAGTTGGAAGTATATTTCCCTGCCGTTGTCAAGTGGAATGAAATTTTCTCCATAAGACAAAACGAAGGGGAAAGTATTTCTAATTATTTCAATCGAGCACTGCAAATAATGGCTAGAAACACTGGGATCACAGACATCAAAACAAATACACAACATAGAGAAATAGCGGTTAAGGTATTAATGAATGGTTTAAAGGAGGTATTGAGAACAAGGGTACAGACCACCAACCCAAACTGGAGAAATATCTCGGTGGCCGCATTAAGAGAGGCCGCTATTGATCATGATCGAAATATCACCAGACACAGGGAGTCACAAAGTGATAAGTTAATGGCAGCAAGTATACAGGCCCTAACCACAAGACCACTCCAGCATAAGCCCCACACCCCTGCGAGAAATTCAGATATGGAAGTCTGTTACAATTGTCATAAAAAGGGACACTTTGCGAGAGATTGTAGATCAAGAGAAATACAAAAGTCATATCAATCCCCTAGACAACAACATAACCATGATATCCAAGAAAGCAGGGAAGTACAGGGAAAACGGTTGATGGTGATGAGCATCCGAGCGTTTGAGGAGGCATCAAATCAACCAAAACCTCAGGTCACTGACGCTTGGAGGAAGCCCCGGGTTTGTTATCTTTGTAAAAGAGAAGGGCATTATGCCAGTAACTGCAATAGCCCACATAAAGTCAGACCCCCTAGACATGAATATGACACACCAAATTGTAATCAGGGATCACATAGGAAGGAGTTTGGGCCGCACCTGTAACATGCAATCAGGAAAGGTGGTCATTAGGACTGATGGTAAGCCTGAGGCTATGGTTAATAAATTGGGAGGTCATTCCTTGAAGACACAGGAATGACCGGGTGAAACGTTGTAAATGTATCTGTGAAATGTTTCTTTTTCTCTCCCCATCTCTGACGATTATTGATAGGACTCAAACATTGCATATCTACTTGGTCTTTGCAGAAGTCTACCAAACCCCAGCATGACCTACCCACATCAATGTATCCTGGCCAGATACAGAGGGTGGAGTATGGAGGTGCTGGTGGGAGGGACTGCGCAAGGAAACCATGGGACATGTAGATATGACAGCCTGATGATCTGACAATGTTTTAAAATGTTTGAAAAATGTTTTTTCCCTGTTGTTGTTTATTGTTGATTTATGTGATATATATACATATATGAACGGTTCTCTCTCTCTTGTTGTTTTTTTTTCCTCTCCCTCTTCTCACTCATGTTTTCATGTTTTAAAGATGGTATGTCACACCTCAGTTAGACAAATGCTAATGCAAGATTTTTGCTCCTTACAGAAAGATCGCTAGTTTGGAAGAAATGTTGTATCACCAGAGTGTTCGGTTGGAAGACTGAGAGACAGCACCTTTGAGATGACAGCAGAACAAGAAGAACAACAAGATTAGAGAACTTATTATCGTAACAAGTTTCTCTCCCCCTCAAACTGTTTTCCTATACCCCCATTACAAATTTCTTCTTTTCTCCTCCTATAAGATGGACTTGCCCCAAGAGACTGTGATCCGGATTTTCCTGTTGACCATGATGTTGACCAGAGCAGTCTGTTCCGGCGAGAGTACCATGGAGGTCGAGAATGGGTTCTGGAATGGGTTCTGATGACAAAGATGAAGGCGTAGTTTTCCAAGAACAACTTAACCAACAAGTAAAGGCGAGTATCAGAAAACGATCCGATAGCATTGACAATAGAAGGAATTGTGAAGGATTGTTAGCTGAAGAAAACTGTATCTGTAGGCTCTGTGACAATGTAGTTGAGGATGGGTGCATCAAGAAATGCCAATCCAGTTTTAATATCCACATGGACCGACACCCCTTGAGTGACTATCACTCCTTAGTGGGTAGTGTGTTAAATCAAACAGATTGTTGGGTATGCTCTCAAGTACCTCAAGGTCATAGCAAATCAGGACTAGTACCATATCCTTTAACGGTAGGGGAGGTACTTGAGCTAAAGGATGGGAGACCGGTGGACAGGAGGTTTAATATCTCCAGTCCTCCTAGTTTGAAGCTCCACCAATATCATGTGGATAGATCCCTAATATGTTTTAACATTTCCAATCCCCGAAAGCCGGGAAATTGGGAAGTGTCATGGAGTAACCAAACCATGACCTTTTCATATAGAGCAGATAGAATGCCGACAGATACAGAGCTTATACGCCACATAGCCAGTAGAGAAAATTTTTTCCGATATAGGTATACCCTAGGAAGTAGGATTACGAGAGTTGGAGAGGTATCACCAGGATACTGTGCACATATCGTACAAACTGATACGTGTACTAGACAGATGGGAGAATTAGGGTAAGGAGATTTCACATGGAAGATGTGTAATATGGTTATGTCCTACTCCGTCCCATATGTTCTCCCCGATGATGCATACTTCATATGCGGGAGGAAGGCGTATAAGTGGCTTGCCCCAAACTCTGAAGGATTGTGTTATATTGGAAAGGTACTGCCTGAAGTAATGACTGTATCACATTCCAAAATGAAAGATATACACCGTGGTGCCCAAGCTCCTTATACTCACACCCATTACGAGCACGTAGTTAAAAGGCAACTGACAGAAAGGACAGAGCATTCGGCCTCTGACATGATCCATGAATCCACCGGGATTCAGGTTTTACTTGCGTTAGATTTCACTCGCACCGCTAGAGGAGTGCTGAACTATAGATATATCTCTGCGCTTGCAAATTTGTTAGACAATATCACAGAAATGTATGATGACACGTTTAGGTATACTGGAAGAGAACTTCAAGCTTATAAAACAGAACTGGTTCAGCATAGGATGGTTCTTAATTACCTCACGGCAGTAACAGGTGGATATTGTGTCACACTGGCAACGCAGTACGGCGTGAAATGCTGCACATATATAACGAATAGTACTGAGGATCCGGTCGAGGTCATAGACCAAAAGATGGACGATATTCTCCAATTAAAGTGGGAATTTCGCAGGAGACACAATCTCACCCTTGCTGCTGTGGGTAATGAGCTGACTGGTTGGGTGTCATGGTTGAACCCGCGAAATTGGTTCTCTGGTTTAGGAGAATGGGCTCAAGGAGTCATAATGGATGTAGGGAAGTTTCTCCTATGTATCTTAGGTGTTGTCATAACGATTGGCTTGATATTTAGATGCGGTCAGGCTTTAACGAAGTGCAAACGTAGTACCAGGGTAATGAGTCTAAGGAGTGAGGAAATTGTAATTCCAATGGATTTGATTTATGACCCAACTGTAGAAACAATGATGTGATGAAAATGCGATTATACGGTCCGTTTCTTTCACCTGTTTTTCCGGTTTCTCCAAGGTAAAAAGACCCACTTTTGACGAGGAATTTGATGACCCTGTATACGGACAACTGATGGATTAAAGAAGAAGTTTTGACAACCTTATACACAGATATTTGATGAACTATGCCATAGACCCCCAGTTTCCCTAGAAATTTTAAAATTACACTAGCCCAACACTTTTGTAAGTCTATGGACATTGACAAAGCTTTTTGCCCACACCTTTTGGCAAAAGCCCAAAGAAGACTGCATTCAACAGACACCGAACAAGACTTCAACCGACAAATGTTCATTAACCTGACATAGAATACCACTGCATTTACCATAATTATGTCTTATCTTCATCTCTACAACCTTCAGGTAATTACACACATAGTCGATAGGGAATACCAGCACAGATATCAGCAATCACATATTCCCCCATTCATGTATCATCAACTAAAATGTGCTCCCCCATTTTGTTACAACCACAGCCGAAAAGAGCTCGGTAAAGTTTGACAGCCCATCCACAGACCCGTACCACGGGATAAGAAGGAATTCAAATGTATACTTCGCAATACCTCGAAGCTTGATTTAAAACACGTACGGCACGATGATACATGACCCCCCAAACATGGATTCATACACACATGCTTCTGCTATCTCACTAGGTCATACCCTTTTCCTACCTTCTCCTCTCCTCCCCTACCCAACCATAGAAATGTATTTACACTTGACATATATTTTTCTCTTTTTGAAATGTTTTAGGAAGTGGCAGTTATTGTTGACTGCCAAAGGGTGGACTGTCAAAGTCAGAAAAATATCACGCTACACACTGCCATATTTGCACCTCATGCAAGTGCCTGTTGCACGTTCATGAGCCCTGCCGTGCGTGCGCATACTCGCTGTTGCGTGCACCCGCGGGCGCACAGTGTGCGCATTTACGGTAAAGTTTGTGTGCGTCTGGCGGGCGACTCGTTCGTAACATATTTTAACTATATAATGTATTTTGTAGATTATGGTCCCTTTGATAGAATCTGAAAGTTTAGTTAAGGTAGCATGTTCATAGACAGAGAGATCCCTCTTTGTTTGATACGAAGGGTCAGACATGGGTCATACAGTGGTGTTTAGTATCCATCGGAAGAGTATTTAATTAGCAATATTCCGGTGTTGGTTTGAAGCGGATTAATCGCTCGTGCGAATAGTTATGGACATAAGAAGTTTATGTACTTTTACTATTATTTGCACTTACTTATCCATGCGGCGGGAAACCTAGTTTCCCACCCACCTGAGCAGTTGGAAATAGTCCCAGCCCACCTGTATGAATCAACCTATGACCTTTTGTTATAATGCGAAGACGAATTCCTGTGTCCAATGAACAATGAGATTGTAGGGACCATTGAATTGTATTGTGTGTGGGGCATAAATAGACAAGCCGATCATATCCAGCTCACTCTTCAACGGTTCTCATTGCTGATAATCGGGAGCTGGATATCCAGAGGCGCATGCGATTGTTTCCCCTGAGCGTAAGTTTTCTCCGCAATCATATTGTCTTTGTTGTTATTGTGGGCCATATCTCTCTCTCTCTTCTCCTCTTTCTCTCTCTTTCCCTTATATTGTTATTGTACTGCTATTGTATTTCATGTGTAGTTATCTGGTTAGGTAGTCTATGTTATATTGGTAGTGTATGACTTGTATTGTATTATTCTTTTTGAACATTCATTCATTTCCTTAAAAGGCGTTAGACCCTTAGACCGGTATTGTGTGTGTTCATTATATTGCAGTGGGTAATAGGAGCGTCTCTATCGCTCAAACAGCTTTAGTGTAAACAAGGTTACACTGTGTTGCATTTTCACCTTATCACTGCACAAGGGTTTACAGTATAAGTACATTGTTTATGGTATAGTTATAAAGGTTTAACATTGTGAGCGTCTGCGCCGCTGGTGATCTCCTCGTGGTCCCGAGCGTCCGCTACGCTAATAGCGTATCATTACGGTAGTTGGCAGCCTATAGCGTGCCTGCCTGTGATCTCTTGGCCGTAAGCGAATGTGACGCTCGAGCGTCTCGACTACGGCTAAGCGATTGTTACGCAACGTGCGTACCCTTACGGTACTCCAGACGTCAATAGCGTACAGTGTTCTTAGGCCTCTTAAAGGGTTTTAAGTAAGATAAATATTTTAGCTTTATCACTCTTCTTGGCCAATCCGGAACAATGAGTATAGTTCTTACTCCTCTCCTACGTATTATCCTCAGTACCTTGGGTATGAGAGGAAGAGGAAGGAACACCTAAACCAACTGGTACACCCACGGTGTCACTAGAGCGTCCACAGCTATCGCCTGAGGGTCCCTTGACCTGGCGCAATATTTAAGCTTTTTGTTGAGGCGGGACGCCATCATGTCCACCTGTGGCCGTTCCCAACGGTTCACAATCAACTGGAAGACTTCTGGATGAAGTACCCACTCTACCGGGTGGAGGTCGTGCTTGCTGAGGAAGTCTGCTTCCCAGTTTTCCACCCCCGGAATGAACACTGCTGACAGTGCTATCACTTGATTCTCCGCCCATCGAAGAATCCTTGTGGCTTCTGCCATTGCCACCCTGCTTCTTGTGCCGCCCTGGCGGTTTACATGGGCGACCACTGTGATGTAGTCTGACTGAATCAGAACCGATTCGTTTTGAAGCAGGGGTTCCGCTTGACTCAGGGCATTGTAAACGGCCCTTAGTTCCAGAATATTTAAGTGTATGGAAGTTTCCTTGGAAGTTTCTTCCCTGGGTGACTGCCCCCCAACCTGGGAGGCTTGTATCCGTGGTCCCCAGGACCCAGTCCTGTATGCCGAATCTGCGGCCTTCGAGCAGAGGATCACTCTGCAGCCGCCACAGCAGAGACACCCTGGCCCTCGGGGACAGGGTGATTAACCCATGCATCTGGAGATGCGATCCGGACCACTTGTCCAACAGATCCCACTGGAAGATCCTTGCATGGAATCTGCCGAAGGGAATTGCTTCGTAAGAAGCTACCATCTTTCCCAGGACTCGCGTGCAGTGATGCACCGACCCTTGCTTTGGTTTCAGGAGGTCCCTGACCTGAGACGATAATTCCTGGGCCTTCTCCTCCAGGAGAAATATTCTGTTCTGTGTACAGAATCACACCCAAGAACAGCAGACGCGTCGCAGGAATCAACTGCGACCTTGGGATATTCAGAATCCAGCCCTGCTGATGCTGCACTTCCTGAGATAGTGCTACGCTGTCTAGCAACTGCTCTTTGGACCTCGCCTTTATAAGGAGATCGTCCAAGTACGGAATAATCATGACTCCCTTCTTTCGGAGGAGCATTATATTTTGGTCATTACTTTGGTAAATACCCGCGTTGCCGTGGACATACCAAACGGCAACGTCTGGAATTGGTAATGACATTCCTGTACCACAACTTTGAGGTACTGCTGGTGGGGTGGATAAATGGGGACATGCAGGTAGGCATCCTTGATGTCCCATGACATCCTAAAATCCCCCTCTTCCAGGCTTGTAATAACCGCTCTGAGCGATTCCATCTTGAACTTGGACTTTTTTATATACATGTTCAAGGACTTTTAATTTTAGAATGGGTCTCACCGAACCATCTGGTTTCGGTACCACAAACATTGTGACATAGTAACCCCGTCCCTGTTGAAGGAGGGGTACCTTGATTATCACCTGCTGAAGATACAGCTTGTGAATTGCCGCCAGTACTACCTCCCTTTCTCCGAGGGCAGCAGGCAAGGCTGATTTGAGGTAACGGCGAGGGGGAGTCGCCTCGAACTCCAGCTTGTATCCCTGTGATACTACTTGCAGAACCCAGGGATCCACCAGTGAGCGAGCCCACTGGTCGCTGAAGTTCCGGAGACGTGCCCCCACCGCACCTGGCTCCGCCTGTGGAGCACCAACGTCATGCGGTGGACTTAGAGAAAGCGGGGGAAGATTTTTGATCCTGGGAACTGGCTGTCTGGTGCAGCTTTTTCCCTCTTCCCTTGTCTCTGTGCAGAAAGGAAGCGCCTTTGATCCGCTTGCTTTTCTGAGGCCGAAAGGACTGTACCTGATAGTCTGCTTCCCAGTTGTCCACTCCCGGAATGAACACTGCTAACAGTGCTAACACGTGATTTTCCGCCCATCGGAGAATCCTTGTGGCGACTGCCGTGATGTTGTCTGATTGTATCAGTACCGGCTGGTTCTGAAGCAGGGGTCTTGCCTGACTTAGGGCATTGTAAATGGCCCTCAGTTCCAGAATATTTATTTAGGGAAATCACCTGATTTGTCCCTGGAAGTTTCTTCCCTGTGTGACTGCCACCCAGCCTCGAAGGCTGGCATCCGTGGTCACCAGGATCCAGTCCTGTATGCCGAAACTGCGGCTCTCTTGGAGATGAGCACTGTGCAGCCACCACAGCAGAGACACCCTGGTCCTTGGAGACAGGGTTATCAGCCGATGCATCTGAAGATGCGATCCGGACCACTTGTCCAACAAGTCCCACTGAAAAGTTCTTGCATGGAACCTGCCCTGAGCGATTTCATTTTGAACTTGAACCTTCGTATATAAGTGTTCAAGGATTTCAGTTTTAGAATGGGTCTCACCGAACCGTCTGGTTTCGGTACCACAAACATTTTGGAATAGTAACCCCGGCCTTGTTGAAGGAGGGGTACCTTGATTATCACCTGCTGAAGATACAGCTTGTGAATTGCCGCCAGTACTACCTCCCTTTCTCCGAGGGCAGCAGGCAAGGCTGATTTGAGGTAACGGCGAGGGGGAGTCGCCTCGAACTCCAGCTTGTATCCCTGTGATACTACTTGCAGAACCCAGGGATCCACCTGTGAGCGAGCCCACTGGTCGCTGAAGTTCCGGAGACGTGCCCCCACCGCACCTGGCTCCGCCTGTGGAGCACCAACGTCATGCGGTGGACTTAGAGAAAGCGGGGGAAGATTTTTGATCCTGGGAACTGGCTGTCTGGTGCAGCTTTTTCCCTCTTCCCTTGTCTCTGTGCAGAAAGGAAGCGCCTTTGATCCGCTTGCTTTTCTGAGGCCGAAAGGACTGTACCTGATAATACGGTGCTTTCTTAGGGTGTGAGGGAACCTGAGGTAAAAAAAATGTATTTTTTTTTTAATTCCCAGCTGTTGCTGTGGATACGAGGTCCGAGAGACCATCCCCAAACAATTCCTCACCCTTATAAGGCAGAATCTCCATGTGCCTTTTAGAATCAGCATCACCTGTCCACTGCCGGGTCCCTAATACCCTCCTGGCAGAAATGGACATTGCATTAATTTTAGATGCCAGTCGGCAAATATCCCTCTGTGCATCCCTCATATATAAGACGACGTCTTTAATATGCTCTATAGTTAGCAAAATAGTATCCCTGCCGAGGGTATCAATATTATCTGACAGGGTATCAGACCACGCTGCAGCAGCACTACACCTCCATGCTGAGGCAATTGCAGGTCTCAGTATAGTACCTGAGTGTGTATATACAGACTTCAGGATAGCCCCCTGCTTTCTATCAGCAGGCTCCTTCAAGGTGGCCGTATCCTGAGACGGCAGTGCCACCTTTTTTGACAAACATGTGAATGCCTTATCCACCCTAGGGGATATCTCCCAACGTGACCTATCCTCTGGCGGGAAAGGGTACGCCATCAGTAACCTTTTAGCAATTACCAGTTTCTTATCGAGGGAACCCACGCTTCTTCACACACATCATTTAACTCATCTGATGGGGGAACAAAACACTGGCTGCTTTTTCTCCCCAAGCATAAAACCCCTTTTTAGTGGTACTTGGGTTAATGTCAGAAATGTGTAACATTTTTTATTGCCGAAATCATGCAACAGATGTCCCTAGTGGATTGTGTATATGTCTCAACCTCGTCGACACTGGAGTCAGACTCCGTGTCGACATCTGTGTCTGCCATCTGAGGTAGCGGGCGTTTTTGAGCCCCTGATGGCCTTTGAGACGCCTGGGCAGGCACGGGCTGAGAAGCCGGCTGTCCCACGGCTGTTACGTCATCCAGCCCTTTATGTAAGGAGTTGACACTGTCGGTTAATACCTTCCACATATCCATCCACTCTGGTGTTTGCCCCGCAGGAGGCGACATCACATTTATCGGCACCTGCTCCGCCTCCACGTAACCTTCCTCATCAAGCATGTCGACACAGCCGTACCGACACACCACACACACACAGGGGATGCTCTGATTGAGGACAGGACCCCACAAAGTCCTTTGGGGAGACAGAGAGAGAGTATGCCAGCACACACCACAGCGCTATATAATCAGGGATTTACACTAACAAAAGTGAATTTTTCCCTATAGCTGCCTTATATATATATATATATATATATATATATATATACAGTTTTTGCGCCTAAATTTAGTGCTCCCCCTCTCTTTTTAACCCTTTGAGCCTGAAAACTACAGGGGAGAGCCTGGGGAGCTGTCTTCCAGCTGCACTGTGAAGAGAAAATGGCGCCAGTGTGCTGAGGGAGATAGCCCCGCCCCCTTCACGGCGGACTTCTCCCGCTTTTTTATGGATATTTTGGCAGGGGATTTTACACATATATAGTCCTACTGACTATATTATGTGTTTTTGCCAATTTAAGGTACTCTGATTGCAGCCCAGGGCGCCCCCCCCCCCCCAGCGCCCTGCACCCATCAGTGACCGAAGTATGTGGTGTGCAGAGGGAGCAATGGCGCACAGCTGCAGTGCTGTGCGCTACCTTAATGAAGACCGAAGTCTTCTGCCGCCGATTTCCAGGAACGTCTTCTTGCTTCTGGCTCTGCAAGGGGGACGGCGGCGTGGCTCCGGGACCGGACGACCGAGGCTGGGCCTGTGTTCGATCCCTCTGGAGCTAATGGTGTCCAGTAGCCTAGAAGCCCAAGCTAGCTGCAAGCAGGTAGGTTCGCTTCTCTCCCCTAAGTCCCTCGTAGTAGTGAGTCTGTTGCCAGCAGATCTCACTGAAAATAAAAAACCTAAATTATACTTTCTTTTCTAAGAGCTCAGGAGAGCCCCTAGTGTGCATCCAGCTCGGCCGGGCACAAAATTCTAACTGAGGTCTGGAGGAGGGTCATAGAGGGAGGAGCCAGTGCACACCAGGTAGTCCTAAATATTTCTTAGTTGTTCCCAGTCTCCTGCGGAGCCGCAATTCCCCATGGTCCTTACGGAGTCCCCAGCATCCACTTAGGACGTTAGAGAAATAAGCATGCGTATCACTGCTTGTTTGCATTGGTGTTATACCGGTGAGGTCACACAGGATGCAGGAGTGACAATGTTGGGCCGCTGTGCTAAGCAGAGTCCCCATTTCTGACCAACACAAGTGAACACTAGATCTGTTGCCTTTTGTGGTTTCTGTGCTTTTGAGGCTTACGGGCTGGTCTCCATTTTTTTTGCTCCTTAGCACCTGAGAAAACTGAACAATTTTAATTCCTACCTTGACATCCTCTCTGCCCTGGATTCCGCCCCCATCCGTCGGCTGGAGTGGCAGAAGCAGACATCAGAGGTGAGGTCATGAGTAATTGCTGCTTACAAGGAAGTGGCAGTGTCTTGCGGTCTAGTAATACGGTTTATGTGACACTCCTCAGGGGCTTGCTGAATACTGCACTCTGATTGACAGCTCGTCGTCTTTCCGGGCCTACCGTGCAGCGCTCTCTGAAGTTGAGCCGCCGTGTATACCATACTTGTAAGAGTTCCTTTTCAATATTGTTTAACCATATAGTAGGTGACTTTGCTTAACCTTGTCTCATTCCTCTCCTCCCCACCCAGGGGTCTAATCTTACAAGACCTTACGTTTGTGCACCTGGGAAATCCAGACCACAATGATGGGAAAGTGAACTTCTCTAAACGGTGGCAACAGTTCAATATCCTGGACAGCATGAGACGTTTCCAGCAAGCGTAAGTGACCAGTAATGCCTGATGTCTCTTCCTGTGACTGTACATGTATTACTTCACTTTCCTATTACCTGCGCACCTGGTGCATGTTGCAGCCAGTGTCACTCTTCCTAACGGGTAAAGACCATAAGAGGTTACAGGCACAGGTGGTTTCTCAGTGCTGAATTTATTTTATAGGATGGGCAGAATTGGATAATGTAGCCACTAATCCCAAAACTGACCCCTGCTACACCTGAGTTACCCCACAGAACATACTACTAGCCAAATCCATCTCCACTAAGGTTTCAGCATCCAATCCCAGCAGTCTCCACGCATAGATGCACCTCTAGAGTGGCCATGACAGTCAGTCTGTCATTCACATTTTCTTCCTTCAGTGTCCTCACTCATCCCTGCATCTCCCCACCTTTTAAGGTTCATCCATGCCCTGCCTCTGCCACCCTCTTAGAGATTATTAGGGAAAGAGCCTCTTTAGGCCCACAAGCATGAGCCATGAGCATAGAGGCCCGCTAGGTACACTTTTCCAGCTACTGTAAATCTCCGATCTGACATACTGAGGGTTAAGAATTGTCTTTTCATTGCCCATGTTTATCTCTATGCTGTGTTTAGCAAATCCGTGCCATTAGGCGTATTCAGATATAGCTGGCAACCAGTGAAACCTCACAGAGCATGGGGACAGACCATATTGTCTTTGTGCAATACCCCTGCTAATTAAATATTGATAATGTCAAATATTACCTTTGAACATAAGCTATATACTTATTATAGACTAAGTACGCAATTGGCGCACGGAGTACCGTAATGGTATGCACTTAGCATAGCAGACGCTAGACCGAGGGCGCGACGCACGAGCAACACATACGCTCGCGGGCTTACGCTTAGTATCGAGCACGCTCTAGGCGGCCGAATACCGTAATGCTACGCTATTAGTGTAGCGGACGCTGTGCCTGAGAGAGGGACACGAGCGACACAGACGCTTACTGAATGACACACAGTAAACCTTGTTAACAACACCCTGAAAGGGTATGCTTATACTGTAAACCTTAGTACTGTAATACTACAATGATGTAACGCTTATTGATCTTGATAATATGGAAGCTGTTTGTGCGATTGAGACGCTCAGAATACCCTTTGTAATAAATGGTGAAACACACAAGACCTGGTAAGGTTCCAACACCTTCTTAGAAGATACGTTTAGTACAAAAGGAAATAACAGTACAGCTTATACACTACAGACCTAACATTAATATCTAAACAGAATAACTAGACATAAAATGTACAATAGCAAAACGATCGTAAATACTAACAAACAGAGAGAGAATAAATGGCAAACATAGGAGGATAACAAAATGGCCACAGAGAACTTACACACGTCGGAATGAATCGCAAGCGCAGTCCTGGAAACCAGCCCTCGGTTATTCAATGACGAAAACCTTGTAGAGAGAATGAGTGAGCTGGCCCAGCACTGGTGGTCTTTATATACACAACATACAGTAACAATACAATGGTCCCTACAATCTCATTGTTCATTGGACGCAGGAATGTGTCTCTGCATTATAACAAAAGGTCATAGGTTGGTTCGAACAGGTGGGATGTGTCTAGCTCCAACTGCTCAGGTGGGAGGTATCCTCGGGATTCCCACGGCATGGATAATGAACAGCAAATACAGTAAATGTCCATAAACTACTTTTACATATAACTATACGCTGGAGCGATCAATCTCTTCCTAACCAACACCGAAATATTACTATTAAAATACTCTACAATTGGATACTAAACACTCAACCCCTATCTGACCCTTCGTATCATGCAAAGAGGAATCTCTCTATCCACGAACCATTTATTTTAAACAAACTCGCTGATATTGTTAAGGGGAATATTACCTATAAAACACCATTTTGGTTAACTATGTAGCGATCGAGTCGCTCGCTAGACGCTCACAAACTCAGCCGTAAATACACATCTTCATGCGCAGGAGACGTCAGAGCATCCTCTACGCAACCTGAGGGGATGCGTACGCACTGGGGAGTGGGTGCACGAGCAGCGGGCATGTATTGGGGTTAGTGCAAGGCATGGTGAATCACAATATTTTTCGACTTTGACAGTCCACCCTTTGGCAGTCATCAATAACTGCCACTATCAAAACAATCAAACAGAAAAATATACCTATGTTATCATGAAATACCTAATTATGATTGGGAGTAGGGAGGAGAGGAGGTGGGAAAGGTATGACCTAGTGAGATAGTAAAAGCATGTGTGCATGGAATCCATGTCTGAGGGGCATGTATCATCGTGCCATACATGTTTTAAATAAGCTTCGAGGTATTGCGAAGTATACATTAAATCCTTCTTATCCTGTATTAAGGGTCTGTGGATGGGCTGTCAAACTCTACCGAGCTCTTTTCGGCTTTAGGTTACAACAAATGGGGGAGCACATTTAGTTGATGATACATGAGGGGGGGAAACATATGTGGATGCTAGTATGTGAAAGTCACCTGTCGACTATGTGTAGTACTACCTGAAGGTTATAGAAA
The DNA here is from genome assembly GCF_028390025.1 of Pseudophryne corroboree. Classification (NCBI taxonomy): domain Eukaryota; kingdom Metazoa; phylum Chordata; class Amphibia; order Anura; family Myobatrachidae; genus Pseudophryne; species Pseudophryne corroboree. The sequence goes on from NC_086451.1 coordinate 86,214,618, forward strand.
TGAAGATAAGAAACATGCGTTATAAAAACATTCTTATGAATATGTATGTGATCGTCCTTGGGCGTCTGTTGTAGTCTTGGTTGATGTCTTGCTGTGATTTTGCTATAAGTTGCAAACAAAAAGCTCTTCCAGTGTCCATAAAAATTACAGTCTCTAAAGTATTGGGTTTTCCGTAGATAGTTAAAGTCACTAAGTATTGGGTGTCTGAGACACAGTTCATCAGTGGTCTGTATAAAGGGGTTGTCAAATTCTTCTTCCAAGTGGGTGTCTTTTTACCTTGGAGAAAAACAAAGGAGAAACGGGTGAAAGAAACGGATCGTGGAATCACATTTTATCACAACATTGTCTCAATCGTTGGGTCATAAATCAAACCAGTTGGTATTACAATGTCCTCGCTCCTCAGACTCATCACTCTGGTACTACGTTTGCACATCATTTAAAGTCCGAACGCATCTAAATATCAGACCAATCACTATGACGACTCCCAGGATACACAGGAGAAATTTTCCCACATCCATGATAATGCCTTGGGCCCATTCTCCCAAACCTGAGAACCAATTTCGTGGGTTCAACCATGACACCCAGCCGGTCAGTTCATTACCCACAGCAGCGAGTGTAAGATTGTGCCTTCTTCGGAACTCCCATTTCAATTGCAAAATATCATCCATCTTTTGATCTATGACCTCGATCGGGTCCTCTGTGCTGTTAGTAATATAATTGCAGCACTTTACACCATACTGAGTTGCTAGGGTGACACAATACCCCTCTGTCACTGCTGTGAGGTAATTGAGAATCATCCTATGCTGGACCAGCTCCGTTTTGTAGGCTTGCAACTCCCTCCCAGTATACCTGAACGTGTCGTCATACATTTCGGTGATATTGTCTATCAGGTTCGCGAGTGCGTTTATATACCTAAAATTTATCACTCCTCTGGCGGTACGAGTGATATCTAACGCGAGAAGGTATTGAATCCCGGTGGATTCGTGGATCAGATCAGAGGCCGGATGCTCTGTCCTCTCTATAAGGTGCTTTTTTAACGATGTGCTCGTAATGAGTATGAGTATAAGGAGCTTGGGCATTGCGGTGAATGTCTTTCATTTTGTTATGGGATACAGTCATTACTTCAGGCAGTACTTTTCCAATGTAACATAATCCCTCTGAGTTTGGGGCAAGCCACTTATACGCCTTTCTCCCGCATATGAAATATGCATCATCGGGGAGAACATATGGGACGGAATATGACATAAGCATGTTACAAACCTTCCATGTGAACTGTCATATCCCTAATTCTCTCATCTGTCTAGTACACGTATCCGGTTGTATGATATGTGCACAGTATCCTGATGATACTTCTCCAACTCGCATAGTCCTACTTCCTAGAGTGTACCTATACCGGAAATATTTTCCACCTTCGGTTATCTGGCGTATAAGTTCTGTGTCTGTGGGCATTCTGTCGGCTCTGTGTGAGAATGTCATGGTTTGGTTATTCCATGACACTTCCCAATTTCCCAGCTTTCGGGGATTGGAAATGTTAAAGCATATTAAGGACCTATCCACGTGATATTGGTGGAGCTTCAAACTAGGAGGACTAGAGATATTAAATCTCTTGTCCACCGGCCTCCCACCACTTAACTCAAGTACCTCTCCTATCGTAAGAGGGTATGGTACTAGTCCTGATTTGCTATGATCTTGAGGTACTTGAGAGCACACCCAACAGTCTGTATGGTTTAACACTTTACCCACTAGTGAGTGATAGTCACCCAATGGATGCCGGTCCATGTTGATATTAAAACTGGACTGACATTTCTTGATGCACCCATCCTCAACTATATTATCACAGTTCCTACAGATACAGTTCTCTTCAGCTAACAATCCTTCACAATTTCTTCTATTGTCATGGCTACCAGGTCGTTTTCTGATACTCGCCTTTACTCGGTGATTGTGTTGCTCTTGGAATCCTACGAGCCCGTCCTTGTCATCAGAACCCATTCCAGATCCTTCCTCGACTTCTATGGTACTCTCACCGAAACAGACTGCTCTGGTCAACAACAGGGTCAACAGGAAAATCCGGATCACAGTCTCTTGGGGTAAGTACATCTTATAGGAGGAAAAGGAGAAGAATGAGAAGGGGGGAGGAGAAAATGAGTGAGATGGGAAGTGGAGAAAATAATAAAAGGGAAAAAGAAATTTAGCTCGACAACCGCCTCCGATCTTATTATTCTCAGCGCTCAAGTGCCGTCTCAACCTTCCTGAAACAGACACTCTAGTGATACAATTTCCTCTACCGTCTGTTCTTTGTCACGGGACTTCTCTGGGTCAGCAACCTTCTTACAATGAGACGAATGGACCCAAGTCTCTCTTTCGGCAACCTTCAATGCTGTTGTGCTGGTTAGTAAGACTTGATATGGTCCTTCCCATCTGTCAATAAGGCAACCTGAGCGTAGAAAATTCCGTATCATTACATAATCCCCAGGTTCAATGTCATGACAATTACTGTCTGGCAGATCAGGAATCACCAGCTTTAGATTATCATTCTGATTCCTCAATTGCTTACTCATTTTAACCAAATACTTTACGGTTACTTCATTGTTACATTTCAAATCATCCTGGGGGTTAATCATAACATGGGGTTGTCGACCAAACAGAATATCAAAGGGGGACAGATTAAGAGGGGACCTGGGAGTGGTTCTAATGCTATACAGTACAAGTGGCAAAGCTTCTGGCCACAACAATCCTGTTTCAGCCATCACTTTGCTTAACTTGTTTTTAATAGTGCTGTTTACTCTTTCCACTTTCGCACTCGCCTGGGGGCGGTACGGAGTATGCAGCTTACTATTAATTCCCATTAATTTACACATTGCTTGAAAGACTTCACTTGTAAAATGGGTACCCCTATCACTTTCAAATATTCTAGGGATACCATACCTGCACACAAATTCCTGCACAATTTTCTTTGCAGTAAACACAGCGGTATTTGTGGCCGTGGGGAAAGGTTCAACCCAATTTGAGAACAAATCAATACAAACCAATACATACTTTAAATTTCTACAAGGTGGCAACTGTATGAAATCAATTTGTATTACCTGGAAAGGGCCATCTGTAGGAGGGATATGGGATGGCTCTGTTGGTATTGCCTTTCCGATATTCTTCCTCAAGCAGGTGAGACATGTCATCGCTCTTTTACCCGCATGGGAAGAAAATCCTGGCGTGCACCAATAAGCTCTTACCAGCTTACACATTTCTTCTTTGCCTAGATGAGTCAGCCCATGTGCCGCTTCCGCTAAACTTGGAAGGTATGCTCTGGGTGCCACTGGTTTACCCTGTCCATCTATCCAGAGTCCTGAGGACTCCTGGCCATATCCTTTTGACCTCCAGACTGCCTTTTCCTGTGGAGAACACAAATCTTGCATTTCACCCAATTTCTGTGTATTGACAGTATTGAATACCATCAGTGTGAGGTCTGTCTGTATGGGGGTACTGGCTGCTGATTTAGCAGTTTCGTCTGCCCGGCTGTTACCAAGTGACACTGGGTCTTGGCTGTACATGTGGGCTTTACACTTGATAACAGCCACTCTGTCGGGTTCCTGTATCGCTGTTAGAAGTCTTTTGATGTTGGTTGCATGCGCTACGGGTGTGCCAGCTGCCGTCATGAAATTTCTGAGGCGCCATAGGGCCCCAAAATCATGTACTACTCCAAAGGCATACCTAGAATCCGTGTAGATATTGGCTGACTTACCTTTAGCCAATTTGCACGCTCTGGTTAGGGCAACCAGCTCAGCAACATGTGCTGAGTGTGGTGGGCCTAGGGGTTCCGCTTCTATGGTACCTTGGTCATCTACGACTGCGTATCCAGTACACAAGTCTCCTGAGTCCGTCTGTCTGTGACAACTACCGTCAGTGTAGAAAGTAACATCAACATCTTCCAGTGGGTTGTCACTGATGTCAGGCCTTGCCGTGACATTTTGGGTCAAATATTCCATACAATCATGTGTGTCTTTTCCTGTACTAAATCCTCCTTCACCATCACTCTCATCCTCCACCCTTTGTGCCTGTCCAGGCACACCTGGGAGATATGTTGCAGGATTTAGTGCACTGCATCTCCTTATGGTGATGTTTACCGGGGCCATTAATGCCAATTCCCATCTTGTAAACCGTGCTGATGAGACGTGTCTGGTTTGGGCAGAATTCAGTAAGGCTGACACCGCATGAGGTGTATGGATTGTGAGGTTGTGTCCTAGCACTAAATCTTCGCTTTTACTCACTAGCAATGCTATCGCTGCAACACTTCGCAAGCATGTGGGGAGGGATCGCGCTACCGTGTCTAGCTGAGCGCTGTAGTAGGCTACCGGCCTGCTGGCATCACCATGCTTCTGGGTTAAGACACCTGCCGCGCACCGAGCACTTTCTGTTCCGTACAGCTCAAAGGGTTTCCCATAATCTGGCATACCTAATGCTGGTGCCTACGTTAGGCACTGTTTAAGTCTCTCAAATGCCAGTTCAGACTCATCTGTGTGCGAAATCCGCTCTGGTTTGTTTGATGAGACCATCTCTTGCAAAGGTAGGGCTAGTATGGAAAACCCTGGGATCCAGTTACGGCAATACCCACACATTCTGTTATGCACACCAGTGCCTGCAGGAATGTACTGGTGTCTGAACTGTTATGCACACCAGTGCCTGCAGGAATGTACTGGTGTCTGAACTGTTATGCACACCAGTGCCTGCAGGAATGTACTGGTGTCTGAACGGATAGGGATGCAAAACAAATGAACTCACAGACTGGGGAATATGACATTACGTACACAGAAGGTGATAGGGTAACAAAATAAACACAAAGTGAACAGAGAAGCCCAGAGGCTAAGAAACTGGGTGTCTCCCTAGTATTAGGAATGCTCAGATGGAAAAAGCAAGATGTTGTGTTTTAATACGTAGAGAACCCGAAATGCTGTTGCTAAGGGCAACAGCAAAACCCTAAAGGGTTACCAACGGGTGTGGCAGTAAACTCCTTGGTCAGAGATGGAATGATAGACACAAGGAGAGTCTCCACAATCCTAATCCTCACTTGCAGTGCACAGGTTCAGCTTACTGCCACTAAACTGACACCTGAACACCTTGCACAGTGAGAAAGGATTTAGGCAGGCAAGTCTGAGAATACAGCCGCAAACTTGCTAAGTTCACAGAGTAGCAAAAGAACCCCAGCAAGTTAAACGACTGACTCCAGTCTTACTGCTAGGTCTGGATTGGCAGAGTGTAGTACCAAATCCCCAGGCCTATTTGCAGTAAGCAACAACAAATACAAAGCTACACAGTACTGGCTAACTTTCAGGAACTAACTAACCAACAAAGATTCAGCAGCATCTGCTTAACCTGAGAAGAGGGTTTATAAAGCAGGTGCTGTCCACGCCCCACTCAGACCTCACAGACTGTGAGCACAAAAACCAGCACCGGATCCCCTGCCGTGCACAGAGCCTGTAACCACTGCACAGCAAAAGATCCGATCCGGAGTATCAGCTGCGCTCAGGTTACTCCGCTAGCACTTGTCTCCCGGTTGCCATGACGACGTGGCAGCACAGGGCAGGAGACCCTAACAGTACCCCCCCTCTGACGAGGGGTCAAAGAACCCCTACCACCGGGTTTATCGGGGAACTGCGAGAAGAAAGAGCGTATCAGTCTGGGGGCATGAAGATCACAACTGCGCACCCACGACCGCTCCTCCGGGCCATACCCCTTCCAGTGCACCAAAAATGACAGCCGACCCCGAACCATCGTGGAGTCAAGAATCCTTTCAACAACAAACTCCCTCTGGCCACGTATCAGAATAGGGGAAGGTCTTCCACTGGAAGAAGGATTACCAATCGCCCATTTTAAAAGGGAACAATGAAATGTTTTATTGATACCCAAAGAACGGGGCAGATCTAACTGAAATGCCACCGGATTTATAACCCTGGTGATCTTATAAGGGCCGATGAACCGGGGGCCTAACTTATGAGATGGCTGTCTCAACTTCAAATTCTTGGTAGACAACCAGACGAAGTCTCCTAATTTGAAGCTGCAGGGTCTTTTCCGCTTATCAAAAACCCTTTTGGTCACTAATGACACAGACACAAGGGCTTTCTTCACTTTCCTCCAAATACCTCTAAGGACCGAAACCACAGAGGAACCACCAGGCGTGGAGTCCAGGGGGTCAAAAGAATTGGCCTTAGGATGATGCCCATACACACAAAGGAAGGGAGAGATCCCTGTAGCTGAGTGAGCCGCGTTGTTATAGGCAAACTCCGCCATGGACAGATGAGCAACCCAGTCAGTCTGACACTTGGAGACATAACACCTGAGGAACTGCTCCAAGGACTGGTTCACCCTTTCAGTCTGCCCATTAGACTGCGGATGGTAGCCTGACGACAAGCTGACAGAAATCTGGAGATCGGAACAAAATGCCCTCCAGAATTTGGCCACAAACTGGGATCCGCGGTCAGAGACCACATCAAGTGGCAACCCGTGGAGACGCACAACATGCAGCATAAATAATTCAGACAGGCGTCTGGCCGATGGCAGCCCAACCAGTGGAACGAAGTGCGCCATCTTCGAAAACCTGTTAACGACAACCCAGATGGCTGTCATCCCCGAGGATTTGGGCAAGTCCACCACAAAATCCATTGAAATGTGGGTCCATGGCTTAGATGGAATAGAGAGTGGATGTAATGGGCCAACAGGAACCCCTCTAGGGGTCTTATTTCGGGCACAGATGTCACATGCCTGAACCCACTGATCCACATCCTTAGCCACCGAGGGCCACCACACCGCCCTAGATAGCAACTCCCGAGTTCTGGCAATACCCGGGTGACCTGCCGACTTCTTGGCATGGAATTCCAGGAACACTCGCTGTCTTAACCTAGGAGGCACAAACAAAAGACCTACTGGAAGGTCTGGAGGAGCCTGCTCCTGTGCTCTAAGGACTAATGACAAGAGGTCCTGGGTAATGCCCACTTTAATACATGATGGGGACACAATGGGCAACAGCTCCTCGGTGGTCTCCTGGATTGGAGCAAAACTTCGCGAGAGCGCATCAGCCTTGATGTTTTTTGACCCAGGGCGATATGTTATCAAAAAATTAAAGCGAGCAAAAAACAAAGCCCATCGTGCCTGCCTGGCATTGAGACGCTTCGCTGACTCTAAATATGCCAGATTCTTATGGTCGGTGAGAATTGAGACCACAAACTTAGCCCCCTCAAGCCAGTGTCTCCACTCCTCGAGTGCATCCTTAATAGCCAACAATTCCCGGTTACCCACGTCATAATTCATCTCGGCAGGCGAAAATTTACGGGAAAAGTAAGCACAGGGATGAAGGCGATTATCAGACACTCCCATCTGAGAGAGCACTGCCCCAATACCCATCTCAGAGGCATCCACCTCCACCACAAAAGGACGCTCTGGATCTGGGTGTCGCAGCACCTTGGCCGAGACAAATGCCCTTTTGAGACGGGCAAAAGCCACTTTAGCCTCACAAGACCAGTGAGCAACATCCGCCCCTTTCTTAGTGAGTGCCACCAAGGGCGCCACTATAGATGAAAATCCAGCGATAAATCGTCTATAAAAATTTGCAAAGCCCAGGAAACGCTGAAGCGCCTTCAAACTAGTGGGCTGCACCCAATCCAGGACTGCCTGTACCTTGGAACCCTCCATTTGGAAACCTTCTGGGGAGATAATATATCCTAGAAATGCGATTTGCTGAACTTCAAATTCGCACTTCTCCAGCTTTGCCCCAAGCCGGTGGTCTCTGAGTTTCTGGAGGACTAAGCGTACATGCTTCCGATGTTCCTCCAGGGAATGGGAGAAGATTAGGATGTCATCTAAGTATACAACTAAGAATCTATCCAAATATTCCCTGAGTACATCGTTCATGAAATCCTGGAAGACTGCCGGGGCATTACAGAGCCCAAAAGGCATCACCAAATATTTATAATGCCCTGAGTGGGTATTAAAGGCAGTCTTCCATTCAACCCCCTCTCTTATTCGGATTAGATTGTACGCCCCGCGTAGGTCAATCTTAGAAAAAATGGTGGCAGTACGAAGCTGGTCAAACAAGACCGAAATGAGAGGCAGTGGGTATGAGTTTTTAATCGTGATACGGGTCAATTCCCTGAAGTCGATGCAGGGTCGCAACGAACCGTCCTTTTTACCCACGAAGAAGAACCCCGACCCAACTGGAGACTGTGAAGGTCTGATAAATCCCTTAGCCAAGTTCTCCTGAATGTACTCTGCCATAGCCTGAGTCTCAGGACGTGACAGGGAGTACAATCTGCTCTTGGGAAGCTTAGCATTCGGCAACAAATCAATGGCACAGTCATAGGGGCGATGGGGAGGTAGTACCTCTGCAACTTTTTTGGAGAACACGTCCGCAAAATCTGCATAACACCCTGGCAATCCTGGCAAACTTAGCTGCGAGAGCCTGACTGGAAGGCTCAAGCAACTCCTGAAACAATCAGTACCCCAACTAAGAATCTCCCCAGAGACCCAGTCAAATTGAGGATTGTGGGCCCTTAACCAAGTTAACCCCAACACCAATGGGGCAAAAGTACAGACAGTCACATAAAAGGACAATTTTTCAGAGTGTGTGGCTCCAATAAACAAAGAAATCTGGCTAGTGCAAGAGGTAATTTTACCTTGGGATAATGGTTCCCCGTTTAACCCACAAATCTCAATTTTCAATGCCAAGGGTACTGAGGGAACAGAGTGTTTCAGGGCGAATTGGCGGTCCATAAAAAACCCGTCGGCCCCACTGTCCACAAAGGCCTCAGTCTTGACAGTTTGACCGAGGATCTTCAAGGTCACCGGAATGATAAAAGTCTTCTTGGGAAATTCTGACTTCTGGCCTGACAGGATATTTCCCATTACCCTCAGGCCCTGAAGTTTTCCGGCTTTTCTGGGCATGATACTACAACATGACCTTTATTCCCACAGTACAAACACAACCCCTGCTGTCTCCTCCGCGTCTTCTCACGCGAGGAGAGGCGGGTAGCCCCAATCTGCATAGGCTCCTCGGAAATTTCCTCAGAGTCTGAGGTTCCCTTGAGAAAGAAGGAAACCTCGGTCTCCCTTTCAAGCCTAGGCTCTCTCAGCCGTCTATCCACCCGGATGGATAACTGCATGAGCTGATCCAAGCTATCAGGCAAGGGATATTGTACCAGTTGGTCTTTTATCTGGATAGAAAGACCTCTTCGGTACTGGTGTCTCAGGGCTGGGTCATTCCACTGGGTATCATGGGCCAACCTCCGAAACTCCGTACAGTAAACCTCAACTGGCCTTCGCCCTTGCTTAAGGATCGAAATCTGAGCCTCGGCTGAGGCCGTCTTGTCAGGGTCATCATACAACATACCCAGTGCCGTAAAAAAAGCATCAACACTTTTAAGCGACGGACAGTCAGGCTGCAACCCATATGCCCAGACCTGTGGGTCTCCTTGTAGCAAGGAAATCACTATGCCCACCCGCTGAATCTCCGACCCAGAAGACTGAGGCCTAAGCCGGAAGTATAGCTTGCAGCTCTCCTTGAAACAAAAGAACTGCGAGCGATCTCCAGAAAAACGATCCGGGAGATTTACTTTCGGCTCCTTAACCCCTGAAGGTGCTGCTGCGGGAGCTCCGCCAGCGGCCTGGGAGGTGTGCATTTTAATGGATAAATCATTAAATTGTCAAATCAGGACCTGCACCTGATCGACCACCTGTTGCAATGTAGTTTGAGGGGTATGCTCCATATTCCCACAAAATTTCAACAGGAGTATTGGGCTGCTGAATATGTTATGCACACCAGTGCCTGCAGGAATGTACTGGTGTCTGAACTGTTATGCACACCAGTGCCTGCAGGAATGTACTGGTGTCTGAACGGATAGGGATGCAAAACAAATGAACTCACAGACTGGGGAATATGACATTACGTACACAGAAGGTGATAGGGTAACAAAATAAACACAAAGTGAACAGAGAAGCCCAGAGGCTAAGAAACTGGGTGTCTCCCTAGTATTAGGAATGCTCAGATGGAAAAAGCAAGATGTTGTGTTTTAATACGTAGAGAACCCGAAATGCTGTTGCTAAGGGCAACAGCAAAACCCTAAAGGGTTACCAACGGGTGTGGCAGTAAACTCCTTGGTCAGAGATGGAATGATAGACACAAGGATAGTCTCCACAATCCTAATCCTCACTTGCAGTGCACAGGTTCAGCTTACTGCCACTAAACTGACACCTGAACACCTTGCACAGTGAGAAAGGATTTAGGCAGGCAAGTCTGAGAATACAGCCGCAAACTTGCTAAGTTCACAGAGTAGCAAAAGAACCCCAGCAAGTTAAACGACTGACTCCAGTCTTACTGCTAGGTCTGGATTGACAGAGTGTAGTACCAAATCCCCAGGCCTATTTGCAGTAAGCAACAACAAATACAAAGCTACACAGTACTGGCTAACTTTCAGGAACTAACTAACCAACAAAGATTCAGCAGCATCTGCTTAACCTGAGAAGAGGGTTTATAAAGCAGGTGCTGTCCACGCCCCACTCAGACCTCACAGACTGTGAGCACAAAAACCAGCACCGGATCCCCTGCCGTGCACAGAGCCTGTAACCACTGCACAGCAAAAGACCCGAACCGGAGTATCAGCTGCGCTCAGGTTACTCCGCTAGCACTTGTCTCCCGGTTGCCATGACGACGTGGCAGCACAGGGCAGGAGACCCTAACACATTCCTAGAAAAGTTTGAATCTGTTGCTGGGTTTGTGGCAGAGTCATGTCACGAATTGCCTGAATTCTATCAGCGGTGAGGTGTCTCAGTCCTTGTGTCAGACAGTGTCCCAAATATTTTACCTTAGTCTGGCATAATTGTAATTTATCCTTTGAAACCTTGTGTCCTGTATCTGAAAGACGAAACAGAAGCTGTTTCGTATCTCTCAAGGACGATTCCAGTGAATCAGAACACAGCAGCAAGTCATCTACATACTGTATTAATACTGATCCGCTCTTAGGTTGAAAGGACTGTAAACAATCATGCAAAGCCTGCGAGAAAATACTTGGGACTGTCAATGAAACCTTGTGGTAAACGAGTCCAGGTGTACTGTACTCCTCTCTATGTAAATGCAAATAAATATTGGCTGTCAGGGTGCAGAGGTACCGAGAAGAAGGCAGAGCAGAGGTCAATCACAGTGAAAAATTTAGCAGTGGGAGGGATTTGCATAAGGATGACAGCTGGATTTGGCACTACAGGGAATTGACTCTCAGCTATTTTGTTGATCCCCCTTAGATCCTGCACTAGCCTATAACCCCTCCCCCCACTCTTTTTCACAGGGAAGATGGGACTATTGGCAGTGCTGGACGTTCTTACCAGAATGCCCTGTTGTAGCAAGCGCTCTATTACTGGGTAAACTCCTAACTGGCTTTAGAGGGTATTGTGGGATTTTTGGAGCTATCCTACCATCTTTTACTTGCACTACTACAGGAGCTACATTTGCCATTAATCCAGTGTCTTGTCCATCCTTGGTCCAAAGTGACTCCGGTATCTGTGAAGTCATTTCCTCTACCTTGGACGGACACCTATCTGCAACAACAGTGTGTGACATTAACCTTGATGGGGAATCTAGCATATCCTGCACTTCCTGAGCGTGATTCTCGGGTATGTCAAAGAACACACCTGCAGGGGTACAATATATGACACATCCCATTTTGCACAGTAAATCTCTCCCAAGTAGATTAGTCGGAGCCGATGCAGCCAGCAAAAAGGAGTGCTTAGTATGCAAAGGCCCTATCGTAATCTCTGCAGGTTTGCTTAAAGGATAGTGTTGTACTACTCCTGTTACTCCCATGGCTGGAATTGTTTTACCAGTGGTTCTCATACCCGCTGTTGAATTTATCACTGACTTAGCCGCCTCCGTATCTACAAGGAAAGGTAGAGATCTACCAGCTACATCAATTGTGACCTCGGGTTCACTTCCAAGGCTCGCAATCAATTTTAATGGCTGCAGATTACAGGTGTGGCCCCACCACTATTGTAGGTGGTGACCTCCTCGCAGCGCGCTGGCAGCTATTACCTGTGAAGGGGGTAAGTGGGAATTGTCAGAGACTTGCCAGTCTCTTTTTGGGGGGTACCTTCTTGTTTCCCCTGCGTGTGGCTCATAACTCCGTCTCTGCGGTCCTTGCTCCCAATTACGTATGTCATGTCGTTGTCTAGGGGTTTGATATATCCTTTGTGTATCTTTAAATCTACAATCTCGTGCAAAATGTCCCTCCTTGTGACAGTTATAACAAGTTACCACATTTGACTTACCCACAGGGGTCTGAGGATTACGCTGAGGAGGCCTTGTTGTAAGGGCCTGTATACTTACTGCCATCAGCTTATCACCCTGTGACTCCCTGTGTCTGGTGATGTTCCGATCATGCCCAATAGCGGCCTCTCCCAAAGCAGCCACTGACATACCTCTCCAATCTGGTTTTGTGGTCTGTACCCTAGTCCTCAATGTTTCTTTTAAACCATCCATTAACACAGAAACTGCTACTTCCCTATGATGCACATTTGTCTTAATGTCTTCTATACCAATACATTTCACTGAGTCGACATTGGAGGGCAAACATGCCCTCAGCAATGTCCGCCAATCTTTGTTATTGGGTTCTGCGGAGTTACCTAGCTCTCCTATGTACCTCTGGCTTGCAACTAGATCTTTCCTAGGATCAGGGAATTCAGACATCATTGACCTTAATTCTGTCCGAGAAAAGGGACAATGCATGGCGATGTTCCTGACGGGAGTGACTCCCGAAGTGTCGGTTCTTCCATTTGGGACCGCAATTACCCTGACAGGATTAAGTTCAATAACGTCACTCTGGGTTGATTCTACAACATGTGGTGTAATTGTTTCTGCGTAGTGTACAGTGCCGTACTTACCTGCCGACATGACCTCACCTGTCCCTCCACTAGGGGCCTTTGTTACTGCTCTTACTGGTTGGGCCATGCTAACTGTAGTCTCTCGTATAGTGGCTGCTAGAGAGAGTGCCGATATTGTGGTGGGCTCATCTTCCTGGACGCAATCCTGGGGAAAGTTTAAAACAGGGTACAACTTGCACGGGTTAGTATTAGCATCAATAGTCTTATCTACGTTACTCTTAACATTTATACATTTATTAAGTGCATGTTTATCATACACCAGTGTGCCATTCTCTGTAGCCACTTTCTCTCCTGTTATGTATGGTGGTGGTGGTGCGGTGGCTATCAGTTTCCTGATAGGGTTGGAACCAGCCGCTTGAGCCAATCCTCTTTGTATCTCCCCTTCCTGTTGCCATAACTGTAAATAATCATAATGTCTGATCCGTCTCTTTCCGGATTTAATTAGACATATCCTTCTCCTTAAATTTTGCAACACCTCAGGACTAAAACTGCCTACTCTTGCGAACTTTTCCCCGTCATTCGATCCCACTCATTGCACAAAACCTCTGCATGTGATCCATATTTCTCTGACGTCCTAGTGGATGCTGGGAACTCCGTAAGGACCATGGGGAATAGCGGCTCCGCAGGAGACTGGGCACAACTAAAGAAAGCTTTAGGACTACCTGGTGTGCACTGGCTCCTCCCCCCATGACCCTCCTCCAGACCTCAGTTAGATTTTTGTGCCCTGCTGAGCTGGATGCACACTAGGGGCTCTCCTGAGCTCCTAGAAGAAAGTATAGTTTAGGTTTTTTATTTTCAGTGAGATCTGCTGGCAACAGACTCACTGCAACGTGGGACTAAGGGGAGAAGAAGCGAACCTACCTGCTTGCAGCTAGCTTGGGCTTCTTAGGCTACTGGACACCATTAGCTGCAGAGGGATCGAACACAGGACCCGACCTCGTCGTCCGGTCCCAGAGCCGCGCCGCCGCCCCCCTTACAGAACCAGAAGCAAAAAGGTGGTCCAGAAAATCTGCGGCAGAAGACTTCGGTCTTCACCAAGGTAGCGCACAGCACTGCAGCTGTGCGCCATTGCTCCTCATGCACACCTCACACTCCGGTCACTGATGGGTGCAGGGCACTGGGGGCGGGCGCCCTGAGCAGCAATATTAACACCTTGGCTGGCAAAAATACACCATATATAGTCCTAGAGGCTATATAGGTGTAAATTAACCCCTGCCAGAATTCCAGAAAAAGCGTGAGAAAGTCAGCCGAAAAAGGGGCGGAGCTATCTCCCTCAGCACACTGGCGCCATTTTTTCTTCACAGTGCAGCTGGAAGACAGCTCCCCAGGCTCTCCCCTGTAGTTTTCAGACTCAAAGGGTTAAAAAGAGAGGGGGGGCACTAAATTTTGGCGCAATATTGTGTATACAAGCAGCTATTGGGAAAATCACTCAGTTATAGTGTTAATCCCTGCATTATATAGCGCTCTGGTGTGTGCTGGCATACTCTCTCTCTGTCTCCCCAAAGGACTTTGTGGGGTCCTGTCCTCAGTCAGAGCATTCCCTGTGTGTGTGCGGTGTGTCGGTACGGCTGTGTCGACATGTTTGAGGAGGAAGGTTATGTGGAGGCGGAGCAGATGCCGATAAATGTGATGTCGCCCCCTGTGGGGCAGACACCAGAGTGGATGGATAGGTGGAAGGTATTAACCGACAGTGTCAACTCCTTACATAAAAGGCTGGATGACGTAACAGCTGTGGGACAGCCGGCTTCTCAGCCCGCGCCTGCCCAGGCGTCTCAAAGGTCATCAGGGCCTCAAACACGCCCGCTACCTCAGATGGCAAACACAGATGTCGACACGGAGTCTGACTCCAGTGTCGACGAGGTGGAGACATATACACAATCCACTAGGAACATCCGTAGCATGGTTTCGGCAATGAATAATGTGTTACACATTTCTGACATTAACCCAAGTACCACTAAAAAAAAGGGTTTTATGTTTGGGGAGAAAAAGCAGCCAGTGTTTTGTTCGCCCATCAGATGAGTGAATGAAGTGTGTGAAGAAGCGTGGGTTCCCTGATAAGAAACTGGTAATTTCTAAAAAGTTACTAATGGCGTACCCTTTCCCGCCAGAGAATAGGTCACGTTGGGAGATATCCCCTAGGGTGGATAAGGTGCTCACACGTTTGTCAAAAAAGGTGGCACTACCGTCTTAGGATACGGCCACTTTGAAGGAACCTGCTGATAAAAAGCAGGGGCTATCCTGAAGTCTGTATATACACACTCAGGTACTATACTGAGACCTGCACTTGCTTCAGCATGGATAGTGCTACTGCAGCGTGGTCTATTACCCGGTCAGACGGGAATACTATTTTGCTAACCATAGAGCATATTAAAGACGTCGTCTTATATATGAGGGATGCACAGAGGGATATTTGCCGGCTGGCATCCAGAATTAATGCAATGTCCATTCTGCCAGGAGGGTATTAGGGACCCGGCAGTGGACAGGCGATGCTGACTTTAGAAGGCACATGAAGATTCTGCCTTATAAGGAGGAATTGTTGGGGGTGGTCTCTGGGACCTCGTATCCACAGCAACAGCTGGGAAAGACATAATTTGACCTCAGGTTTCCTCACAGCCTAAGAAAGCACCGTATTATCAGGTACAGTCCTTTCGGCTTCAGAAAAGCAAGCGGGTCAAAGGCGCTTCCTTTCTGCACAGAGACAAGGGAAGAGGGAAAAAGCTGCACCAGACAGCCAGTTCCCAGGATCAAAAAATCTTCCCCCGCTTCCTCTGAGTCCACCGCATGATGCTGGGGCTCCACGGGTGGAGCCAGGTGCGGTGGGGGCGCGTCTCGGGAACTTCAGCGACCAGTGGGCTCGCTCACAGGTGGATTCCTTGGTTCTGCAAGTAGTATCACAGGGATACAAGCTGGAGTTCGAGACGACTCCCCCTCGCCGTTACCTCAAATCTGCCTTGCCTGTTGCCCTTGAGGGGAGGTAGCACTAGCGGCAATTCACAAGCTGTACTTCCAGCAGGTGATAATCAAGGTACCCCTCCTTCAACAAGGCCGGGGTTACTATTCCACAATGTTTGTGGTACCGCAACCAGACGGTTCGGTGAGACCCATTCTAAAAATTAAAATCCTTGAACACTTATATACGAAGATTCAAGTTCAAAATGGAATCGCTTGGGGCGGTTATTGCAAACCTGGACGAAGGGGATTTCATGGTATCACTGGACATCAAGGTTGCTTACCTGCATGTCCCCATTTACCCTCCTCACCAGGAGTACCTAAAAATTGTGGTACAGGACTGTCATTACCAATTCCAGACGTTGCCGTTGGTCTGTCCCCGGCACCGAGGGTATTTACCAAGGTAATGGCCGAAAATGATGATACTCCTTCAAAAAAAAAGGGAGTTATAATTATCCCGTACTTGGACGATCTCCTTATAAAGGCGAGGTCCAGGGAGCAGTTGTTGGTCGGAGTAGCACTATCTAGTGAAGTGCGACAACAGCACGGCTGGATTGTGAATATTCCAAAGTCGCAGCTGGTTCCTACGACGCGTCTACTGTTCCTGGGTATGGTTCTGGACTCAGAACAGAAAAAAGTGTTTCTCCCAGAGGAGAAGGCCAAGGAGTTGTCATCTCTAGTCAGAGACCTCCTAAAACAAATACAGGTGTCGGTGCATCAATGCACGCGAGTCCTGGGAAGGATGGTAACTTCTTATGAAGAATTCCATTCGACAGGTTCCATGCAAGGATCTTCCCGTGGGATCTGTTGGACAAGTGGTCCGGGTCGCATCTTCCGATGCATCGGCTGATAACTCTGTCTCCAAGGGCCAGGGTGTCGCTGTTGTGGTGGCTGCAGAGTGCTCATCTTCTAGAGGGCCGCAGATTCGGCATACAGGACTGGGTCCTGGTGACCACGGATGCCAGCCTTCGAGCCTGGGGGGCAGTCACACAGGGAAGAAACTTCCAAGGACTATGGTCGAGTCAGGAGGCTTCCCTACACATAAATATTCTGGAATTAAGGGCCATTCACAATGCCCTAAGTCAGGCTAGACCCCTGCTTCAACACCAGTCGGTACTGATCCAGTCAGACAACATCACGGCGGTCGCCCATGTAAACCTACAGGGCGGCACAAGAAGCAGGATGGCGATGGCAGAAGCCACAAGGATTTTCCGATGGGCGGAAAATCATATGTTAGCACTGTCAGCAGTGTTTATTCCCGGAGTGGACAACTGGGAAGCAGAGTCTCAGCAGGCACGACCTCCACCCGGGAGAGTGGGGACTTCATCCAGAAGTCTTCCAAATGATTGTACACCATTGGCGAAGGCCACAGGTGGACATGATGGCGTCCCGCCTCAACAAAAAGCTAAAACGATATTGCGCCAGGTCAAGGGACCCTCAGGCGATAGCTGTGGATGCTCTGGTAACACCGTGGGTGTACCAGTCGGTGTGTGTGTTCCCTCCTCTGCCTCTTATACCCAAGGTACTGAGGATAATAAGAAGGAGAGGAGTAAGAACTATACTCGTGGTTCCGGATTGGCCAAGAAGAGCTTGGTACCCAGAACTTCAAGAAATGCTCTCAGAGGACCCATGGCCTCTGTCGCTCAGACAGGACCTGCTGCAGCAGGGGCCCGGCCTGTTCCAAGACTTACCGCGGCTGTGTTTGACGGCATGGCGGTTGAACACCGGTTCCTAAAGGAAAAAGGCATTCCGGTGGAAGTCATTCCTACGCTGGTTAAGGCTAGGAAAGATGTGATCGCAAAATATTTTCAACGCATATGGCGAAAATATGTTGTTTGGTGTGAGGCTAGGAAGGCCCCAAAGGAGGAATTTCAACTGGGTCGATTTCTGCACTTCCTACAGTCAGGAGTGACTATGGGCCTAAAATTGGGTTCCATTAAGGTCCAGATTTCGGCTCTGTACATTTTCTTCCAAAAAGAACTGGCTTCGCTGCCTGAAGTTCAGACTTTTGTTAAGGGAGTGCATATTCAGCCCCCGTTTGTGCCTCCAGTGGCACCGTGGGATCTCAACGTGGTGTTGGATTTCCTGAAGTCGCATGGGTTGAGCCACTTAAATCCGTAAGTGCTATAATGCCTCACGTGGAAAGTGGTCATGCTGTTGGCCTTGGCGCCGGCCAGGCGTGTATCAGAATTTGCGGCTTTGTCATGCAAAAGTCCTTATCTGATTTTTTTCATAAGGATAGGGCGGAATTGAGGATTCGTTCCCAATTCCTTCCTAAGGTGGTATCAGCTTTTCATGTGAACCAACCTATTGTGGTGCCTGGGGCTACTTGGGGGGACTCCAAGTTACTGGACGTAGTCAGGGCCCTGAAAATATATGTTTCCAGGACGGCTGGAGTCAAGAAAACTGACTCGCTTTTTATCCTGTGTGCACCTGCTTTTAAGCAGACTATTTGCTCGCTGGATCTGTAGCACGATTCAACTTGCACATTCTGCGGCTGGAATGCCGCACCCTAAATCTGAAAAAAGCCCATTCCACGAGGAAAGTGGGCTCTTCTTGGGCGGCTGACCGAGGGGTCTCGGCTTTACAACTTGGCCGAGTTGTTACTTGGTCGGGTTCAAACACTTTTACAAGTTTGATACCCTGGCTGAGGAGGACCTTGAGTTTGCTCATTCGGTGCTGCAGAGTCATCCGCACTCTCCCGCCCGTTTGGGAGCTTTGGTATAATCCCCATGGTCCTTACGGAGTTCCCAGCATCCACTAGGACGTCTGAGAAAATAAGATTTTACTCACCGGTAAATCTATTTTTCGTAGTGGATGCTGGGGCGCCCATCCCAAGTGCGGATTGTCTGCAATACTTGTATATAGTTATTGCGTAACTAAAGGGTTATTGTTGAGCCATCTGTTGAGAGGCTCAGTTATATTTCATACTGTTAACTGGGTATAGTATCACGAGTTATACGGTGTGATTGGTGTGGCTGGTATGAGTCTTACCCGGGATTCAAAATCCTTCCTTATTGTGTCAGCTCTTCCGGGTACAGTATCCTGAGGTCTGGAGGAGGGTCATGGGGGGAGGAGCCAGTGCACACCAGGTAGTCCTAAAGCTTTCTTTAGTTGTGCCCAGACTCCTGCGGAGCCGCTATTCCCCATGGTCCTTACGGAGTTCCCAGCATCCACTACGGACTACGAGAAATAGATTTACCGGTGAGTAAAATCATATTTTTTCACACATTATATACCTGGTCGACCCTGCTGGTCGCGGTACCATATCAACCTGAACCTTGGTTGATCGTCCCTTACCTGAACAACTGGCCCCCATCTTGCAGATGTTGCTTTCACTACCTCTGACCTTCAAATCAGGGTCTTCAGCGAATCCTTACAAAAACCAAGTTGCCCGGGGTAAGCCGACGGTGAAAGTTCAACGAGTGCCTTCACCCATTCTCGCCCACGTTGGCCAATACTTCAATCACTGCCTCAGCGCTGCTGTATCCAACCCAGGGCCCCTATGAACCTTTATTTACTGGGGCACGTGGGAGTAGGTTACCCTCCCCAGTAAGTATCGGTTGTTGGAGAATTCCCAAGTGATCAGCGAACCTCCCTTAAAATAAAATAAAAATCTACACAAGTCACGTTAATGTACAAATAGCGTTTGTGATCCCACAAAGCGTACGCAAATAGCGTATTGGGTATTGACAAAGCCTATATGTTTATCCTATTTAAAACACTTTAAAAGGTTAAGAGACACAGTACGCAATTGGCGCAAAAGTTACCGCAAGGGTACGCCCTTAGTGTAGCAGACGCTGTGCACAGGGTGTGAGCACAGGCGTCGCAGACACTTACAGAATTAAACTTTAATAACTATACCATAAACAATGTACTTATACTGTAAACCCTTGTGCAGTGATAAGGTGTAAATGCAACACAGTGTAACCTTGTTAGTTTAAAAGCTGTATGAGCGTATGTGACGCTCTGAGAACCCATTAGCAATATAATAAACACTCAAATACCGGTCTAAGGGTCTAACGCCTTTTAAGGAAATGAATGAACGTTCAATTGCAAAAGAATAATACAATACAAGTTATACACTACCAAGATAACATAAAATACCTAACCGAATCACTACACATAAAATACAATACAGATACAATTACATTTAAGGGGGAAGGAGAGAGAGAATGGCTTATAACATTAATAGGAGATAAATATGTCTGCAGAGAATTTACACATGTGAGAAACAATCGCTGCGCAGTTAGTCAATGCTGAGACCCTTTGTGGAGAGAAAAATTGAGCTCACCCAGGCTGGCTGTCCCTATATACACAACACCCAGCAACAACACAATGGTCCCTACAATACCGCATGGGACAGAAGCTAGACTCCATTTTTGGGAAAAACTCCCATGATTCCAAAGTCTGTAACATATGATTTAAAAGGGAATGCTAGCAGCCATTTTAGATTTGCAAGTCCAAACACATGGCACTCTCTGCTACACCACAATCACATAGCAGAAGACACAAGACTCCACTATATTCCAAAAATGTCCAAGCCTCAACACAATGCATATGTTCTGATTTTACAATTCCAAACCATCTAAATCACCTTTCACAATTTCAAGCCAACACAGTATCTCAATAACCAGAGCATATGGTATGCTGACTATGCTATCCTTCCAGAATCAGCACCACATATCTCATGCTGTCCATATGAGCCATCACAAGACCAGATCACCAGGTACCCACAAGTATCAGCCTGCTATTGCTACAAGCACATGACTACAGTAACAAAAGGAAGTATGTTTTGACTTCTAACCTTCAGCAAGATGCATCATGTAAAACTACTATAATCTGTTATAAATCACCATCCATAAATGTATACCAGAGATGTTATGCTACAGATTGTCTACTGTTCCAATTCATTACAGATTTCATAGAGTATCATCCCAAACACCCAACAATCACACAACTGCACAAGCATCATTAACCTTAAGCCATTTGTATCTCCAAACTAACTATTCTATGCCAATCATTTCACAACTACTTTACCACAAACACATATTTAAACTATTCTATGCCATTAAGCCATGAGTATACAATACTTAGCCTTTCGCTTGGAGCCTGGTGATAAGCAAGCCATGCTTCTGGATGCTTGCTTGGTTCTGAGTGAGTCAGTGAGCCCTGTGATTTCCAGTGGATATCTCATACCTGCATTCCAGCTGTGGGGGGGTGTCAACCACAGGAAGTGTGTGTCTTTCACAGCATGTGGGCTAGCTGTATCAGTGAGCAGAGCTGACCATGTGGTCTTGGTTATGCACTTGTTTCAAATTCCTGTCTTGTGGGAAGCTATTGTTTGGCGAATACTGTCTCACTGTCCACTTTCAGTTGAGACAATGACATCCCAGCAATCATTCTTCTGGAGACAAATCCAGCCCCATTCGTAAACACAGGTGTTGGCCCTCCTCATTGAATCTCAAAGCTTAGTGTAATTAAAGGCTATTGTATTCCGTCTGCGGGACAGAAACTGACTATTCTTAGGTGTAATTTATTCGGAATACAATTAATCTTCAATTACTATTCCTGTGCTTAACTATGCATAAGAACATGTGAAGCCCTTTTAACATGCAAAGGGGAATCTCTAAGGTCTAAGAGCCATCTTGAGACCCACTGATACCTGTTGAACTCAGGGGAATATTAACTTATAAAATACATTATTTTGATTAAATATGCAGCGTGCACACGCATGAAGTGCATATATGGCAACGTGCAGCGTGATATTTTTCTGACTTTGACAGTATCAAGGTAACAAACTAATGCACACAATTACATGCGGTACAGTCGCACTGCGTATGAGTAACTATTACTTATACGCTGAACGACCAACGGAATCGATAATTTCAGCTGCGAAACCTTCAGCCAGAGCGTAACGGGCCTATATGGGTACTGCACCAACCCCCGGGGCTGCGCTTCTTTTCTCTGACCTTTCTCAAGTCAGCAACTTAACTCTACTGGACCTCCTGGTCTGCTGTATCTATAGCGGACTTCCTAGTCTGCTGTACCTTTACTCTATAACTCTAATTGCTCTTTTTACTTTATAACGCGAGATGCCTCCCACACCACCACGTGCTATCACATTCACGGGTGTCCTTCGACGAGAACTCGATTTTCCTGGGTTCACACCAAAAAGAGAAACTTTTGCATACACACGCTCTTTCACCTCATATACTCTTTGGTTTTTCTGTACAGAAAATTTCTTTTATTCCGGTAACACAGGCTAATCCCAGAGAAATTGCAACTACAGAAGGATCTTTTAGATTAAAATTTTGGACACTGAGATTAATTTGTGCTATTATCGCGTTGCTTCCGTATCGCCTACTAAAACAATACTATCGTGTGATTTGTATTTAGTGAGCGTATCCGTACGCTTGTTGCGTAATTTACGCTACGTGTGTAGGCCTTTGCAACGAGTACGCTGTCCCGCACTTGGTTAGAGACACGTGTACACAGGCCGGATACGTCCGCAGTAACACAAATAACACGCTTCTATAAATGTAAATGATATATAACTATAATCATTTACCGAACACCACACAGATTTCACTGTATCAACCTTTTAAATTTAGGCCAGGCTGTGTGCGTGTTTTATAATTACTCCCTTAAGTATTAATCTTACTTTTAACTAAAAATAGCAACAAATCTTTCTCAGCACGTTATCAATGATAAATGGCAAACGGAAAGGTAGATATGTGAAAGTACACAAATGAAAATACAGGTGTGTGCGTGTGTTGCGTACGCAATGTGTATCAAACAGAAATTAAAACAATTTTAAAAGACAATAGCATTACGTTCTTACCTTCCGGTTCCGGATTCCACCAGCACTCCTACAAACCAAGCGAAGCAGACGCTTATCTAATCAGCACTACCGTATCAAGGGGATACTACCTTCCCGCCCTTTGCTGATGGATAAAGTCTGCTTAGTTTTGCTAGGCTGCGGATATGAGGAGGAACGGACGGGGCCCCAATTGATAATGTCAAATATTACCTTTGAACATAAGCTATATACTTATTATAGACTAAGTACGCAATTGGTGCACGGAGTACCGTAATGGTACGCACTTAGCGTAGCAGACGCTAGACCGAGGGCGCGACGCACGAGCGACACGCTAGCTCGCGGGCTTACGCTTAGAATCGAGCACGCTCTAGGCGGCCGAATACCGTAATGCTACGCTATTAGCGTAGCGGACGCTGTGCCCGAGAGAGGGACACGAGCGACGCAGACGCTTACTGAATGACACACAGTAAACCTTGTTAACAACACACTGAAAGGGTATGCTTATACTGTAAACCTTAGTACTGTAATACTACAATGATGTAACGCTTACTGATCTTGATAATATGGAAGCTGTTTGTGCGATTGAGATGCTCAGAATACCCTTTGTAATAAATGATGAAACACACAAGACCTGGTAAGGTTCCAACACCTTCTTAGAAGATACGTTTAGTACAAAAGGAAATAACAGTACAGCTTATACACTACAGACCTAACATTAATATATAAACAGAATAACTAGACATAAAATGTACAATAGCAAAACGATCGTAAATACTAACAAACAGAGAGAGAATAAATGGCAAACATAGCAGGATAACAAAATGGCCACAGAGAACTTACACACGTGGGAATGAATCGCAAGCGCAGTCCTGGAAACCAGCACTCGGTTATTCAATGACGAAAACCTTGTAGAGAGAATGAGTGAGCTGGCCCAGCACTGGTGGTCTTTATATACACAACATACAGTAACAATACAATGGTCCCTACAATCTCATTGTTCATTGGACGCAGGAATGTGTCTCTGCATTATAACAAAAGGTCATGGGTTGGTTCTAACAGGTGGGATGTGTCTAGCTCCAACTGCTCAGGTGGGAGGTATCCTCGGGATTTCCGCCGCATGGATAATGAACAGCAAATACAGTAAATGTCCATAAACTACTTTTACATATAACTAGACGCTGGAGCGATCAATCTCTTCCTAACCAACACCGAAATAATAAGAATTTACTTACCGATAATTCTATTTCTCGTAGTCCGTAGTGGATGCTGGGAACTCCGTAAGGACCATGGGGAATAGCGGCTCCGCAGGAGACTGGGCACAAAAGAAAAGCTTTAGGACTACCTGGTGTGCACTGGCTCCTCCCCCTATGACCCTCCTCCAAGCCTCAGTTAGGATACTGTGCCCGGACGAGCGTACACAATAAGGAAGGATTTTGAATCCCGGGTAAGACTCATACCAGCCACACCAATCACACCGTACAACTTGTGATATGAACCCAGTTAACAGCATAATAACAGAGGAGCCTCTGGATAGATGGCTCACAACAACAATAACCCGAATTGTTAACAATAACTATGTACAAGTATTGCAGATAATCCGCACTTGGGATGGGCGCCCAGCATCCACTACGGACTACGAGAAATAGAATTATCGGTAAGTAAATTCTTATTTTCTCTGACGTCCTAGTGGATGCTGGGAACTCCGTAAGGACCATGGGGATTATACCAAAGCTCCCAAACGGGCGGGAGAGTGCGGATGACTCTGCAGCACCGAATGAGAGAACTCAAGGTCCTCCTCAGCCAGAGTGTCAAATTTGTAAAATTTTACAAAGGTATTTGACCCTGACCAAGTAGCAGCTCGGCAAAGTTGTAACGCCGAGACCCCTCGGGCAGCCGCCCAGGATGAGCCCACCTTCCTTGTGGAGTGGGCATTTACAGATTTTGGCTGTGGCAGGCCTGCCACAGAATGCGCAAGCTGAATTGTATTACAGATCCAGCGAGCAATGGTCTGCTTAGAAGCAGGAGCACCCAGCTTGTTGGGTGCGTACAGGATAAACAGCGAGTCAGATTTTCTGACTCCAGCCGTCCTGGAAACATATATTTTTAGGGCCCTGACAACGTCTAGCAACTTGGAGTCCTCCAAGTCCCTAGTAGCCGCAGGCACCACAATAGGCTGGTTCAGGTGAAACGCTGACACCACCTTAGGGAGAAACTGAGGACGAGTCCTCAATTCCGCCCTGTCCGAATGGAAAATCAGATAAGGGCTTTTACAGGATAAAGCCGCCAATTCTGACATGCGCCTGGCCGAAGCCAGGGCCAACAGCATGACCACTTTCCATGTGAGATGTTTTAAATCCACAGATTTAAGCGGTTCAAACCAATGTGATTTGAGGAACCCCAAAACTACATTGAGATCCCAAGGTGCC